>NC_086356.1:5505861-5805861 GCF_036324505.1 Eleginops maclovinus
AAGTTTTTTGTGAAGTAAGTTGATTATTAACCAGGTTGTACAGCAATAACTGAACCCAATGAACCACTGACAAGCGTTTTTAAAAAGAGAGAAAAAAGTGAGCGTTTTGTTCGCCTCTCTGTGGCGGCAACATTGAACCGGGACATCAGAGCATGAATTTTGCATACTGTCATACCTTAATATACATATATACATCACATCCTGCCATTCACTCAGTCATCCATACACACATTGAACTATTCACTTGATGTGAGACACATCCAGGCGTGTTGTTTAGACATCGCTTTTCTCTGCTTCAGCGGTTTCTTACCTCAAGATTGACAAAGATAGCCTCCATTTCCTGTGGACTCAACACTTGCTTCAACGGGATCATGTAATTCTAAAGAGAAATGAAAGAGATATGTAAAGAGACGAGAGCAAATAAAAGTGAAGTCACTCTTCTGTTTCTGAGTTTCATGTTAAAAACTGTATTGACAAAATGTCATAAACCTCTGGCAAAGCTTTTAACAGACATGTACATATTTATTTTGAAGGCCAGCACAACCTTAAAGTTAACTGCAGCAACACAAAAAATCAATACCAAGCTACACAGTACAAAATGCAGCCAACACAATGTTGTTCACAGGAACTGGTAAGTCTTTAATAGCAGGCTAATGTTCTACCCCATGCTGCACGAATGCTTCCAGAAGAGAAACCTGCCTATTGTTGTTTTATGGTTGTCACATTCCATCATCATAATAATAACAAATGGATCAACTAAGAAGCAATGGAGGAATGAGGCTTTATTAACCCCAACTCAATTAAGCTTGACGACTCCTCAGATCACGAGGGGGTTATTTATTCTCATTTAGTCTCGCGTTGGTCCGACGCGGGATACACAGGATGCACATTTAGTTTAATGAAATTAGTGGAGCGCATGATTTGCGGCGCTCCATCAAATCGGGGATGCAATCTGTCAACGTGGAAAGTGATGTGTTAGCAGCACCGATGCCAACAAAGGAACATTAGCACAGAGAGAAGTTGTATGTGTGTGAGTTTATGACTACTTAAGCACCAGCAATTCACTGTTTTGCAGGGATTCCCACTGAATTTGTCGTATGCTTTACACATGCAACTGTAGGGTTAGGGTTAGCTTTATTCTACTTTTTTAAAAACTTTAAACATGAAATGTAACTACAACATACTTTGATTATTTATTGTTACACCGGAGAATGTGATGGGTAGGTGAACAACATACTAGCGAGGCAAATATGTTTTTGACTTTTTGAAAAGCATGCAAAGTTAGCATCTCAGTAACCTTTTAGGAGTTGTACATACATGTGCAGGACTGAAATGTATTACGATACAGTTATCTCTTAAAAACGGTATTCAGTAACCAAATTAAAGTATGACTTTATTGAAGGAGTGCAATTCGAATGCTCACTGATACTGAAATCGATACCAAATATGCAAACAACGTCAAGGGAAAATAACAATGCAGACAATTCACCAATTATTTTGCACATGAATCAGAAAAGAGGAACATCATCACAGCATTCTGCAGGTTCTTCCTTCCAGCTGTGAAAAAGCTGTAATCGTCCACCAACGTAAATCATTTGGCACATAAGTGTTGCTAGATTTAAAACTTAGAGAAGCAGCAGCAGCAGCAGCAGCAGCAGCAGCAGTACCCGTATAAATGAAATGAAATGAACCTACATTCTAATTTTGTGGTTTGATTCATATTATGTTGGCTGGACCAGATATTTGAAGCGCTTCATTTCTACTGTCGCTTCACCCTGGGATACCTCTCAGCCAGAAAAATAAACTGAATGGACTGGAAAGTGTGCAGACCATGGTGCTTCACGATTACTTGCATTGTACTGTAATATTTTATATATTTTTTCTGCATTATATACACAAAAACGACCACATTCCAACCAGTTAAAGCATTAGGAGGTCATTATGTAAGACTTGTGTCGGGAAGCGTTGCATAGTGTGAATCACAATCAGAATACTTGACTCATCTGAGGGAGATTGGGTTTTATCTCAGCTAGTTATATTACTCCTTTTGTTAATCCCCATTTTTACTGAATGATTACATTCCTTTGGATAACTTTCCCAATACTGGTTGCAAGTGTGTGCATGTGTGTATCTGTGTATGTGTGTGTGTTTTTTATATGTCCTTGCTCCAGTGATGTGCAGGTTCATACTTAAAGCCCCAGGGATCAGGGTCTCTTGTGGGGGCCGAGCCAATAATAACCCTATCGATCCGCTCCTGTGACATTTCTGCTCCCCGATGAATCCGCCAATCTCTGACATTTCCATGCTGTGACCCGGCCCAGGGCCCAGAGACACCAACAAGGAAGAAGTGACAAAAACAAACTCTGATGCAACCTTGCATATGCCAGAATAAAAATGTATGAAAACCCTCGGATGTACAGCATGTGCACATATCCACATACACCTTTTGTGAGACTCACCTTCTCGATGTCCTCTAGAGTCTTGTAGTACTTTGCTTCGGTCTCCTGGATCTCTACTAAGCAGCAATTTCTTTTGTCTTCTTCTGTCATGCCCATTTTCTATGGTGAGAAAGTTAAGCATAATGCGTCAGGACAATCACACTGCTTTCTTTTGGATAAAGAATTATCTTTTTCTGTTTCCTACATTTTTAAATGTTAATGATTTTCTTGCTTGTTTTTTTTTTCTAAATGGAGTTCAAGCTAGCCAGTTTCTGACTGAGTATCTCTCTAAATGTTTTCAGTCTCACATATACTATGACAGCTTAGCATTGTGAAAACGGTGCTGCTGCAATTTTATCAACCACTTTACCAGTCCGCCATTGGTTCCAATTTCTTTCCAAACATTATCGAGTCTATTAGCACACTTTTGAAAATGGCTTGAGTCGTGTAATCCATCAAAGTCTATTATCTGTACGAGATAGTGCACTGCAGACTGTTTTCCAATCAATTTACCATGAAGTCATAATGTAACATTGACAAAAATGAATGCGGACCTAATGTTGAACGTGATGGATTACCAGACCCGAGCTGGTTTCAAGAGTCCGTTCTGCTTTGTTTCACCGGGATAATCTATTAATCAATAACGCTTTCCAGGGAGGCATTGGCATACAATTGATAAGATTTCTTAAATGGTATTCGTAGTGTCTAGAAATGAATGGGAAGCATAGGGAAAATCCATTCAAAAATCATCTGTGCATAAACAGATAAGTACAAATAAAGTGCTGTCCTTCAGGTCTGACTGAACTCAGTAAGATAGAAAGTGTGTTAAAATAAAGCAGATGATTTCCAAATAACCTGGAAAATCTCACCCACAGTGACTGATTTCTGTCAGGCTACAGTAAAATGACTTGGTGAAGACTTTGGAGGGAAAGGGAAGTGCGTTAGCATTTGTCGTCACTGTATGCGAGGACTAAACATAAGTCATATTGATGAAAATGTAGATGAATAAAGGGTTTTTAATTCATAGCCATGCAAGCAGACACATTTTGAGGGGGAGGACGAGGATGGGGGAACGTATCTACATAGAGCGTTTCTCAAGAGACCTGATGAGTCAGTCTCCGTGTAGGAACAAGAGTACATATGCATATACACGTGTTCCCTGACAATATACCGTAATGCATATCCAATTTAGATATAGGCTTCATTTCTATGTAGATTTCCACATTTTGTGGGAGTGATATGAGCAACCAAACTGTGGAATAACTAGCTAAGCCATCTGGAACACATTTGATAGGATAATCAGTGCAGATAATAGAACAATCTGGGGCTAACACTGTAGCGATGTAGGCCTTATTTCACTTTGTTTTCAACCATTCCAAAGCCAGCAGAATATTGTTTATTTGTCTGGTGCTCTGAGGTTGGTTTTGGGCAGCTGGTGGTCCTCGGTGATGTCACTTAACACAGCAGTCATCGAGATGAAGTCACAACTCTCTCCACTGGGCCCTGAGTCAGACTTCAAAACAGATGGGGTCTTCTTTACCCTGGGGCACAGGTCAATAATCTAACTGGCCGCTCATTCTCTTGGGAGGCCATGAGTCGGTTTTAAATGAAGTGTTAGAGGATGTAGCTGACGGGGTGGGGTGAGTCACACGCACAGCGGCACTCACCTGCATGTATCTGATCTGCAGCATGGGGAAAGGCAAAGCAGCGCAAGTCAGAGGTCACATTTATCACCGTTCGTGTTAAAAGATCTGAGCGTGTCAAGAGATATCACATCATGCACATACTAAGGTGAGTGGGAGGAAGTGTGTTTCCTTTTACTGACACTACTTGTCCATTGAATCCTTCCTGGTAATAACGGTTGTCAAAGGGACAGAGGTGGTGCCAAATGATTCATTTGCAAGTCAAAATGTGGTCTAAATTCTTTGCCATCAAGTTCTATGTCGAGACAAAATTGTAATGTGTCGTTTTTGTACCCAAACGAAATTATCTTTGGTATTAATTCAATTTATTTTAACTTGACTCCTTCATGGTTCTCTCCTGCAACTTCTTTGGATGCCTACTACTACTCACAGGAATGCACAGCAATATAGAAAGTTGATTCAGGAAATAAAGGGGAATTAAATGACTTTCTATATAACTATATTTGGGTATGAGCGATGGTATTTGTAAGTACGTTCATGTTTAGTCAAATTCAAATCTGGCTAGTGTCATGGGAGTCCACACATGAGTATTGTCACCAGGTAGACCATTATGGAAGGTGACAAATAAATGCAACCCTCTATTCACACGCATTGAGCAAGCATCATACATTTAAGGAAACTATAATCATTACTAATTTATTTTTCTTAAAGCACACTGAATGAAATTGGGGCAGGGATTGTGTCACACTGTTCTCACCATGGGTTGTCGTACTTCCACCTTAATGATGTCCTCATAGATGTCGTCCCCGTCGTCATCACACGGAACACAGTCGTAGATGTCATCCTCACCCAAGTCATGCTCACTGGGGAAAAAAAACACCACGAAGATGAACGGCTGTAACCTCAAACAACCTGAACTCCAGGAAAACATCCTTTTACTCTGCCAAAAAGGCTCATATCTCAACTTTAAACCTCTCTGACAGCTGGGAGGCAAGGAGCAGTCACACCAGCACAAGCTCATTATCTCTCACGAGCCTCACCTATGGAGTGATATTAGATTTTGAGTCAAAGGGACGCAGCACTCGATGTCTACAAACCTCCAATGAGCTGCGCCATTGAGTGGCATTTTGTCTTAAATATGTTTATGCTGCTTTGGCACCCAGCTAGCTAACTGACCTTTAATTAGGCGAGCAGCCAGCGGAGCACAGACAGTAGCTGTGGAGAGGAGCGTCTTCTGGGAAAGTCCCTCATGCTAAGAGAGCGCACACTGCATCTCCCTCTGTCCTGTAAAAGCAATTATTGTTTGGGGAACTCATCGAGGCAGTGGAGGAGCCTCAGCAGGAATACGCTTCGGCGATGAGCCAACATCGATGTAGTTAATAACCAGGGAGCTTTAGGTCGCTAAAAATGGAAATAAATGATAAAGTAGTGTAAATAAATAAATGCTAAATAATGGAAGACCATGCTTATAGCTTGGCAACTGCTTTCTTGCTAAAACAAAATCTCAAATGTACTGAGGTGGAGGAAGTATAATGCTCATGTATATTGCTGCCAAATATTTAGTTAGTTAGGCTTTGGGCGACAATATTTTGGCAAAACAAGCCTGAATAAAAATGTGCTTAATTAGCTATTAGCCCTCCCTGTTGCTTTATTAAATTGAACCATTGATAAACAGAGAAATCTGACTGAAGCACTTTGATAAGTGAGGAAAGTTAAAAGTATTATAATTGTTGTAATATTTGTTTTTTCATGGAAATAGAAAGAAAACTAATTAAGTCAAATGAGTTTTTGAAGCAACTCTTTAACTTTAATTTCTCCGACATCTATCCTTGTTGTTTTATAACACTGCTTTGTATCTGTCACATTACCCCCACCTTTTCGTAATAAGAAAAATACACTCCCTAAATTCCATCTGGACTGTCTCCACATGCTCAGAAAAGGAGGACCAGGGTTCCAGCTTGGCAAGTGTCCGCTTTACTAAAATGTCCTTGAGCATGACACTTAATGCCTTCCAGATTGCTGTTTAGTGATCCGAGTGGGGGCAAGCCAAAAGGCGACTTGGCGGTTGGATAGAACCTCATCCTGTTTGAGTATTCTTGAGGAAAATCCTTCAGCCCCTCGCCTAATGGGGGCCGTAACCTGGCTGTCCCAGCCCCAAAACAGACAGGACATTTAATTCCACTTTAACATCCCCGGAAATGGAATATTTTTGTAGGGATTTTACATTCTTTATCAACTCGTGAATATTTAAAAAGAAGCACAGGTTATAGGTTATTGGATTTTCTTTATGGCTTGATATGACCTTCTACATCTGCTATCTTTGCTTGAATATTGCTTCTCGCACGGTCCGTGTGAATGTTGGATACAAATCAGAGAAGGCAGAACTGTACTCGACGACATATTGAGCTTTGTCGCCACGCCTCGTGCTGGGGTTGTTTGAAGTTTTAATTGAGGTGGCTTGGTTCACTCTCGGCGCCGTGCTTCTTCCTTCTTCATTAAGTTAAAGTGGCTCACGTTGCATACGGAGAAGGCAGTGTGGGAGGTCCGCGCAGTCCCATCAGTGCCTCCTCTCTGAACTCTGAGACTGATGTGTTGCACGACAGGGACGCTTTTGAGAAGAAGATGTTGAACTTAATTTTCCCTCTAATCCCTTCAGAGACTGTATTATACGACAGAGGTCTAGTGCGGTGATTTGAATATGACCTAAGGAGAGATCTAAGAGGAGCGGGATCTCCGGGGGGGGGACATGGAGGAGGAGGAGTAGGGAGGGCTATCTGAGTGGGGTCTATTTTATAAATACTGTAAATATTACACTAATAGAAAAAATAGAATGAAAGATGTGGCAGCCGGGTGTGGTTAGAGCGCCGGCTGCTGGGGTGAGGGGAGTGGCTCGGCCGGAGACCAGACAGCTGATCGGAATCAGGTAATCAGGCATTTAATATAAAGCGTGTTGGTAACCTGGTTCTGGTCTGTCTTGCAGTAGGCTGGGTCCTGGGAAGACGACACACCCCGTCCTGGCCTTGCCCGCCCTGAAAGTACCGCGGAGCTGGCTGTTGTGTGCACATTTCTCGAACAATAAACGCTGTTGTTTTTGCCCAACCCCGAACGCTTCCGTCTCTTACCTTTTACCTGAGCCATCCCGCTCACAAAAGACCACTGATTGAAAACCAATGTCATCTATATCTATTGACCATAACTCATCGAGGGGAAACAGACTATTGATTAAAAATGACATCTAGGCTCTTTCTTTTTTTCTTGTCAATTTCACAATGACCAATTCACCTTTCTTTCAGTCATTCAATCTAAGGTTTCAGTGGTTGCATGGGAGGAAATCTTTATATGGACTGGCGATGTTATTTAAAGCTTGTCCCTTTGCCTTATTTTGATTTGCTATTAACCATTCCTAATTGATTTTCGTTGATCACAAATAAGCATTTCACAAGCACTGATTTAAAGTTATAGTTACAGGACATTTTTGGACTTTTAATTCATTGTCCACATAGATTTTTCAAAATAAAAGACTGAGGAATCAATATGTAAATGACTGTGAGTCACTTTCACTGATCGTTTCCAATCAGATTTCCAATTACTGGTGTCATTAATGAGCTTCTTAACTGGCGTTCTGTTTTAAGTCTCAATACGCATTGATGTTTAAAGTCAAAACACTGTAATTAACACCATATAACGATCAGTACTGTATATTTCCTAATGTACATATTGCACTGGGTTTGGTAGAACCCAAACAAGCGGCCGCTTAGGAAAAAGGACATGAGTGTTTTGTAAGTGGAGGTTGGCCTTCAGTCTTTGTGAGGACATATTTTAGCATCAACCTCAGCAGTGATTTTTGGATAGTGCATTCTCAAAAGTGTGGGATATTTTAACTTTATTCTCACTTGTCTATTGACTTGGTTATAAGGCGAATAGTGTTTATGGTCAATCTGAAGGTACAATCTATGTTAAACTTGTGCGTTTAGTCACGGTTAAGTATAATATTTCATTGTATTTTATGTCATTTTTGACCTTTTCATGTTCTGTAAAACATGTTATTGATTTGTTTGACCAGGAAATGGAAAATGACTTGGACATACAATTGATGTTGCTTTTGTTTCAGAATTTTAGCTGAAATGTAATGTTAGATTTATGTAGGGATATAGATGGCTTTTAGACATGAATTATTGATGGTTAAGGTTAATGTTTCATGCTACACGTGGCATGTGTGTATATGTGTGTGTGGGTGCGTGTGTGTGCTCCCTGAGAAAGACAAAGCAGGAGAAAAATAGAGGGACAGTATAAATCTGTCACACCACACCTCTACTATTTATGTGCCGTTGTCTTGTTTAGTGGACATTAATAAATCATTCAAATGCACTTTGTGTTTGACTGTGTGTGAGCTTGTGCATGTGCATGCATCGCAATGCATCACTCAGAGACAAAGTGGGAGCACAGTCCTGAGGATTCATGAATTAGGTCTGATTTTCTGTCTGATTACACCATGACGGGCCACAGGGTGTCCAGTGTGTTTACACGCAATGGGCCCTCTGCCTCAATGACATACAGTTAGTAAGGTAATCACTGGATATGGGGGATTGGAGTATGACTCACCATATCAGAGCCACAGAGCATAGGTCCCCGAAGGCAGGGCTGCCTTACAGGTTTCTATTGGAATAATATTATTTCTGTTGTTAGAGCTATGATGCACTGTTAGGGGAGCTTGGGCATTGCCCCTAATAGTGTGTAGATGCTGTTACACTGCATCCATTCAGCTAATAGACCAAAGAACTGAAAAAACACACACACCAGTATGAACATGGTGGATGAAATGGCTTGTCATCAGTGAGGCTATGTGAAGTTTGAAGGTACCTGCCTAGGGATAACAGATGTAAATTAGCTAATAGCTAACTCTGGTGTGATTACTTAATCGTTAGCTGGCCTTCCAAACATATACAAACTAAATAAAATACATTATTGAGTGCTGCACAACTGAAAATGCTAATGTTGCCATTACAATCAAAAGGGTTTGTCATCTCAGGAGCAGAAATGCAGAAAATCCCATGCAATTTGGTATTTTGCCGATCAACAAAGACAACTGGAGATGCAATTAGGTAGGATCATTTTGTCAAATAGCATCATTAACTATTGTATTTCCCATTCCGCATAACTCAGCTTCCATAACATATGATTTAGACTGTAGAAACAGCACTGGGTATGAATCTATAGTGATGCCAAGATGTGATTGCAATCAAATACTCCGAACCATTTGGCCAAATGAGAAAATGATTGCTGAACCACAATTTGTGTAATATGTAGAGATCTGTCCTCCTTTGAAACTCATTTTTACAAAACATTGTTTATGTTTCATGTGCTGTACATGGCTTCAATGTACTCACTTTAATATGAGTGTTTACTTAATTGTTAGAATCATTATTTATTTGGCACCAAAGCTGATGTTGGAAAAATAACTAAGTTCTCAACATTAATTCTATGGTAGCTTATTTCCTAAGTATTTAGAGTATTTTCTATTAAAATGTGTAGTCTATACATTCTTAAAGCCCATATCTATTTACAAAATAGATCATCCTTAGAGAGTTTGTGTGGTAAAGTTCAAATTAAAATAAGTGACCTAACACCTGGCAGTTAATGATACCTGAGTCCCATCCGTCTCCAAGCTATTGACATTTCAAGCCAATCCACCCGAGGGATAATGGAGCAAAATAAACTGCAAAAAAAGAGTGACACAAAGGGCTTGCGACACTGTTTGCTTCGGAATGGAAATCTATGTGTGCCTTTCACCGAAGGAAAGTCCCTTGGCAACTGTGTCCGATCCACCCCCATTTCATGCTTTGTCAACTCCGGGATGGAGTAATTCCAAACAGGGAGGAAGTTAAGCGACATGAAGACTCGACATCACAAATCCAGAGGGGGATGAAGTACGGAAAAAGGGGGTTTACCACATTAATCCAGGAGACCTCGATTAGGTATGAAACCGGCCTCTAACAGATAAGGTGCAGTGGGATACTTCACCAAAAGATATACCTGCACCTATCATAAAATTCCGATGCAATTCATTTACTGCTGTCACTTACAGGGGAGCTCATTCTGACGGCCTAAAACCTCAACCTATCTCAGCTGATGGGAGTTCTCCTGACATGATGTTGTAAATATGGAAATCCACCAGCAAGGTAAGTGACCTCTACTTAACCCCGATAGTGAAATCATGCCCTTGGGTATATTTTTCTCCAAGGTACTGAAGAAAAGCCACACACAAAAGCCTTAAGTATCTAATAAATGAGTTACATCTTTACACACAATGCACCATCATTACATTAGTGAACTCCCAGCTATCCTCAGAGACGTCAACGGGTCCGCCAGTTCAAGTCTTTTGGCCGCTCCAGATTGAAATGAAAGGTTGATCGATTTTTGTTGCTGCTGGAACTGTCTGCCATTTAACATTTGGTCCACCGACATGATCCCTGTTTTTAAATCTCACCTAAAAATCAATTTTTATAGATCGCTTTCTGTCGCACTTAGTATCCCTTGTCGTTTTATCAGTGAACTTAATGATGCCATTTTTTATAGATTTTTTATTGTTTGCCATTATATTGCTCTTCCATGCTGTTTTATTTTCTCACACTGGGAGGAAATATCGCAGTTTTATTCCTTACATGCTGTTATTTTTATGGTTTCATCCGTTCGGTCATTGTGTACGCTGAGATGCTCTTAAAAAGTACTCCATCCATTTAAAAAAATGATCACTTTGGTTAAGATCATCATTGTCCTTTCTCTCACTCTTGCAGTTCAGTCATGCAGCCATTTTTACATTATGCATGCATCAATATTCCAGGCTAATTAATAAGTCTTTGAGAGGAGGGTTATTGCTTGTGTGGCCTATGTGCTAAGTGTGTCAAACTGTATTAGGTGCGGGACCTGCTGATGAATCAATTATGTGTCGGTCCGTTGATGAAACGAAAATGCATGCATGTTCTTTTGTAAAAGGTCAAGAGCAGCCGCACTGCCGAGCAGAATGATTAATTCCTTAAGAACCGGCCCTCTGCACCTACAGGTTACATAAAGAGCACCGTGTTACAAAACCACTGACTCCAGAAAACTCACTTTGAAAATGAACTCAAGCTCCTGGCTCACTGAAGACGCTGCCATGGTTACAGGGACAAAAACACATTAATGAAAAATTGCTTTTTTGCGTGTTTGAAGCTAATTTAACACATAACCTCCAATCTATTGAAGTAATTGGGTATATAGTGTATTGGAGCGAGCAACAAAGGCTTACTCTTATGACGATTTGACCCTTGTTGCTATGGGTACCATGCACTGGCCCAAACCACCAAATCAGACATTAGTCATTTAAACATGATATTCTATGGTGTTGGGATTTATTACGTCCGCCAATGACCTTTGTTTTCAGTTCGGTATTAGTTATTTATTAAGGATTATGGCAAAACAATTGACCTGTTATTCATGAAACTAGGTAGAAGGTTGTAAAATGGACCGATGAACAACCAACTACATTTTTGGCGGGAAATCTGAATTAAGTACAGATTTTCAATTGTTTTAACATTGTGGGACGGGGCATTTGGCCTTGGCTGATCACTGTGCTGTATTTAGGATTATGTAAGCAACAAATGAGCTTTTATTTTATGTATTTAGGGACACATCAGTCAACATTAAAACCTTATGATGAGTAGGGCTTCTTCCTGTTTCGATTCATTTCCGAGATGTACTGCCAGTAGCCCACACGCTGCATGATGAAAGCCCATTCTTTATCCCTGTTTTATTAAATGATATCTTTAAAACATCATCATCATCATCACCATCACCATCGTTTATTTCCTCTACTTTCCTCTACTCTCATGATTTAGTTCGGTTTCCAAGGTGAGGGCCCATGTTGAAAGCTTTCAGGGCTACATGTTTGGCTAAGCTGCGCTATAATCCAGCATTAGCCTGCTTGGCTTGCACTCCTCTCCTCTAGCGAGCGCACATTGCTCATCCCCTCAGAACACTACCATCATGTATTCAGCAGGCATTTATGTATAGTCCGCATGCTCATCTCCCGCTCTCCTCACTCCTATCTTTCTGTGATGAATGACACCCATCTCAAGGCGGTTAGCAAATGATTCTTCATTAATCTGAGTCGGGCGGCTGCTGTCATCCTGTTCCCCGCTGCCAACTCCGAGACCCTACGACTCTTTTTCACACCAACTCAACCCAGAAACAGGCGGAGAGGCAGCCGCAGCAGAAAGTCAGAGCAAGGCTGTTGTCACCATGGCAACAGGCAGATTGACACATGGCTCCACGCGTATATAATTAGGCGGTTAGAGGAAATTGGAAGAAGTGGCAATCACACTTCACTTTGACACGTCGTGTTGGTGGGTGGAGAGTTGTTATTTATCAAGATATACTGATCTTTATATGCAGCAGTTCATGTGTATTTATTTTGACTATAAATGTATATTATATATTATTATAAAGCTATAAAATGTCCAGTATGAATACAGTGTGTAGGGTCAATCTAGCATCATGTTTACATCAGTTGTAAGCACATTGATGGTCCTTTTTGCAGCATGTAAAGAAACAATTTGGCAGTTAAAGAGTATTTTCTGAGCTGAAATGCAATTTGCAACGACCTTTTGTGGAAGGAAACAACAACGTTTAATCTTCTGGAAAATCCAATCCAAATCAAAGTTCCTTTTCAGGGATCTAAGTGTCAAAATCACCTGTGAAAATAGTTTAAAACTATATATAAGACTATGAGACACTACAGTATGATAAAAACTGCAAAATGCATTATAGGGCCTAGTTATTCAATCAAATTGTGTGAACAGAAAAATGTTGTCCCTGTCAAAAAGTGGGGATACACGTCCTATTTGAAGACAAAAACTATTTCCCAAAAGATAACCCGTTTTATTTTAAGCTTTCCACATCAGTTTTGTTTATGATTTGGGTTAAATTAAGGTTAGGGCTTGTGCTGGCATGCACTAAGGTCAAGGAAATCTCATATGTAGTTAATACAAATGTAATCCTAAGTGACACAAACATGTGTATGTGTGTGTGTGTGTGTGTGTGTGTGTGTGTGTGTGTGTGTGTGTGTGTGTGTGTGTGTGTGGGTGTGTGTGTGGAAACTCAATACTTACTCGGCCAGCTCTTCAAGGCTCCGGTACACATCATCTTCATTCAGAGCGGTGTCCTCCGATGGAAAAGGCCTGGGACACACAAATACACACAGAGACACGACGAGTGAGAGGGAATGCAAACTGTGAGATGGAAACACACACACAACAGTGTCCCAGGTAGAACAATAACCAGTGTTTTCTGTCTGCCAGCCTGCCGATCTTCGCTCCATCACTTGGGCAGCACAATAGCAGCATGCATTTTACCAGACGACCCCGTCAGTCACAAACAACATGGTCAAAACACATCAACACATCGCTGCTGACAGATAAAAAAAACCTCTTCACACGGCCAACTTTCTCAGGAATTCAGCGAGAAAAAATTGCCTTTATTTCCACCACCTGATGGATGGCCAGATGCCTTGTAAATCCTCTAAGGGGTTTGAGCAGCTTTCAAGGACCCTCAGGGACATCGCAGAGCAATTCAAAATATTGAAAATGACAGTTTATAGCTGTCTTACTTTTATCCAGCTTGTCGTCTTACTGTATACACTACTTTTCAACAAAGACAATGACATGCACAGCAGGCTACAATAGCATAACTAGAAGCATTCATGTCCGCCCATCGCATAAATAATCTGAACAATTCCTCACGATCCCCTTCTTGTATTTATCATTCCCGCCCACGCCGCGTCAACAATCACAATGCTCCTGGGAAGTATAAATGGATGACTCATCGATTAGCTCATTAAGCGAGGTGGATTTATTTCTAATCTTTGTGAAGATGTATCTGCTTTCCGCTAACATTATTGTCAAGTGCATGTTTGGATCTCGATTGGCTGACATGGTTTATGATGTGTTTTTTTTTCTCCTTTAGTTTCTACAAATTATAACCTATTAGCTTAATATTCGTGCACAATTGAAGCCCATTAAAGCCAGTGAGGTAGTGATAAGCGCTAATCTTCAAACAAGCTAAAGTTACTGAAAGGGAAATGTTGTGTATTATTAAACTACTCCCTCATGTTTATAAGAGATAATAAAACATATTTTTAACAATACAGCCTATTTGCATCAAGCACTAATTTAATAAGGATGGTGAAATGTAAAAAAACACACTCATTAGCAGCTTTCAAAGTACCCACAATCTGACTATGCAATGACTTCAGTTTAAGAGTTTCTCCAGGCCTGATTGTTTGCTTTCACCGTGATGGAAGCATACTGTTTTTACCATCCTCTCCTCAAGCAATAAATCCCACGCACGGCAGCATCCAACAGGGATTCCTGGTACGGTAAACAGCCCTGTAAGGTTGACCTTGAATCCCGTCTGAATAATGTAACTACTGAACACATGATTTGTTTTCTTTCTGTCAAAGAGCCACTGGACACACACGCATACACACACACACGCAACCATTATTCAAGAAAGAGATGGAGAAAAGGATGATGGAGGGCAGTGAGGGTTTCAGGCTCAGGGGGAAACCAAAGAGTGAGATGCGCGTACGTGTTTGACACATAATCGGTAAAAAAAAGAGCTATTGCTGGACTGTGAATTTTGATATACAGTGGGGCAAAAAAGTATTTAGTCAGCCACCAATTGTGCAAGTTCTCCCATTTAAAAAGATGAGAGAGGCCTGTAATTTTCAGCATAGGTACACTTCAACTATGAGAGACAAAATGAGAAAAAAAAATCCAGGAAATCACATTGTAGGATTTTTAATGAATTAATTGGTAAATTCCTCGGTAAAATAAGTATTTGGTCAACTACAAACAAGCAAGATTTCTGGCTCTCACAGACCTGTAACTTCTTCTTTAAGAGGCTCCTCTGTCCTCCACTCGTTACCTGTATTAATGGCACCTTTTTGAACTCGTTATCAGTATAAAAGACACCTGTCCACAACCTCAAACAGTCATACTCCAAACTCCACTATGGCCAAGACCAAAGAGCTGTCAAAGGAGACCAGAGACAAAATTGTAGACCTGCACCAGGCTGGGAAAACTGAATCTGCAATAGGTAAGCAGCTTGGTGTGAAGAAATCAACTGTGGGAGCAATTATTAGAAAATGGAAGACATACAAGACCACTGCTAATCTCCCTCGATCTGGGGCTCCACGCAAGATCTCACCCCGTGGGGTCAAAATGATCACAAGAACGGTGAGCAAAAATCCCAGAACCACACGGGGGGACCTAGTGAATGACCTGCAGAGAGCTGGGACCAAAGTAACAGAGGCTACCATCAGTAACACACTACGCCGCCAGGGACTTAAATCCTGCAGTTCCAGACGTGTCCCCCTGCTTAAGCCAGTACATGTCCAGGCCCGTCTGAAGATAGCTAGAGGGCATTTGGATGATCCAGAAGAGGATTGGGAGAATGTCATATGGTCAGATGAAACCAAAATAGAACTTTTTGGTAAAAACTCAACTCGTCGTGTTTGGAGGAGAAAGAATGCAGAGTTGCATCCAAAGAACACCATACCTACTGTGAAGCATGGGGGTGGAAACATCATGCTTTGGGGCTGTTTTTCTGCAAAGGGACCAGGACGACTGATCCATGTAAAGGAAAGAATGAATGGGCCCACGTATCGTGAGATTTTGAGTGAAAACCTCCTTCCATCAGCAAGGGCACTGAAGATGAAGCGTGGCTGGGTCTTTCAGCATGACCATGATCCCAAACACACCGCCAGGGCAACGAAGGAGTGGCTTCGTAAGAAGCATTTCAAGGTCCTGGAGTGGCCTAGCCAGTTTCCAGATCTCAACCCCATAGAAAATCTTTGGAGGGAGTTGAAAGTCCGTGTTGCCCAGCGACAGCCCCAAAACATCACTGCTTTAGAGGAGATCTGCATGGAGGAATGGGCCAAAATACCAGCAACATTGTGTGAAAACCTTGTGAAGACTTACAGAAAACGTTTGGCCTCTGTCATTGCCAACAAAGGGTATATAACAAAGTATTGAGATGAACTTTTGTTATTGACCAAATACTTATTTTCCACAATCATTTGAAAAGAAATTCTTTAAAAATCCTACAATGTGATTTCCTGGATTTTTTTTCTCATTTTGTCTTTCATAGTTGAGGTATACCTATGATGAAAATTACAGGCCTCTCTCATCTTTTTAAATGGGAGAACTTGCACAATTGGTGGCTGACTAAATACTTTTTTGCCCCACTGTATTTGCTTTATTCTAAGCAAAGTAAGTCCTATCAGAAAATCTTCTGGGGGTTTGAAGCACATATTTGTTTTACTTTCAGAATTTCAACAACAACAACAAAGACATTTTTTGATTTCATCATTGACACTAGAAATATTTATAAAATAGTTGTCCTGCAAGGCCGTAGGTCATTGTTTTTGGGAGAATACAAGAAAAGTTATCTTAAAAATGTTTCAAGGAACAGCCTGTATTGGCTGAACATATTGACTGTATCCTGATTTTGCAATTTCAAATCATTTAAGACGAGGTGCTGTCTTTTAAATGGAAAGTAGTGTTTCTTTTTTGCATTAGCGATTCAGCTTGCTACTTCCTCACTACAAGTTGGACCCAGGTACCCCTCATTTGCTCACTTGCTCCAAAAGGTTGGAATGAGCTCCCCGTTGAATTCTGGACGGCTGAAAGTGTACATATCTTCCATCACGAATAAAAAAACCGACCCAGTTAACACAACAATAATAAAACATGTTGAGCACTGACAGAGTTTAGCAAACTTGAAACTAATGCACCAGCAAATATAACCGTACTATTTTTGTTGTTCGGAGTTTGTATCGGTTTTATTGCACTAATTGTAAGTTGCTTCAATAAAGGCGTCAGCTAAATGCAATGTAAAGGTCGGTCGAGTTGCACGTGTGTTTACTTCGCAAGAAAGAGATTGGCCTGTGTGTGATGAATGGCCTCCTACCCAAAAACGCAGTTACAGTGCATGAATGTTTTCTTTGTTTATTTTGTCTTACATGCCGTTATTATTTAGTGGTGTTGTTCTTTTAAATAATGATATTGTTTTAATGCTATTAATCCTTCTTTGTTGGTCCTGCGTAGGGGATTTTTCTAAAGTTGTGTGCAATCCTGTCTTGTGAAATGTACAAATATAGAATTCTATTTGTTTCACATATTTATGTTGTGGTAGCAAACTCAATTGATTTCTGAACAATGTTTATAGCAGATACAGTTTTGTTACCGTGAAGGACGTTTTCGCAAAGCAGGTCGTACTAGGGTGGTAATGGTTTATGGCTAGTGGGTAAGTACATATTGGTGAGTAATAACTGAAGGGTTGCCTGGCGGTTGATATAATTCATATCTCTAGTGTGAATGTATGTGGAGTACAAAGGAATGCATTTCTGCATTTGTGTTGAGGTTGACTGTGAAGTGAGAAGTGAGGAATGGACAGTTCAGTGTCAGGGGCCAGACGTTCAAAGCTCTCATAAAGGCCCTCCGCTCTTTATAAGCACTCAGCTTTGAAATCCTTTGACTGTGTTTGATCCGAGATACGATCAGATGAGTGACACTTTTATTGTGGTTCCTCGTCCTTGTAAAGAGAAAATGGCGGTGGCCTGTTTGTGTGTGAAGGCCCAATATCGCACAGAGTGACATTTACAGTGTGAGGGTAAAAAAAGAATCGAAACAGTAGTCTGTCTTTTCCTTTTAAATGTGCATATGTTCAAGTGTGTGTGTCAACCTGAGTGTATCTGTG
Source organism: Eleginops maclovinus (assembly GCF_036324505.1). NCBI lineage: Eukaryota > Metazoa > Chordata > Actinopteri > Perciformes > Eleginopidae > Eleginops > Eleginops maclovinus. Next base: position 5,523,740 of record NC_086356.1, read on the forward strand.
TGACACCAACAATTACCCTGTGGGTAATGAAAGCTGTGGTCACACTGAAAAGAGTGCGTCAGCCATCAAGTTAATGAATGCTCAGCTATATAGTCAAAGGTCAGCTGGACACCCTTCAGGCATGTGCACACACACACACACTCAAACTTGCAAATACACACATTAACATGCAAAGAATCCTGCTAACTCAACACTTTCCTCTGATTCATTAACTTTGCTAACTTTACCATGTCTAAGTGGCCGACTTCATTAAACTTCTGTCCGTCCACGAGCTAATTACACGTATTAGTATGAAGGAATAATAATAGAAAAACTGCCTCGTCTGATTTGTTACTTTCTCATTCAGTTATGAGCAGAAACACAGAGCGCAGAGGGGGGGCTTTCTCAGGAGTGCAATAGCACAGCCGCGTTTGATGACCCCCTCCAATGAAATGTGCATTATATTATAAGTTATTAATGGAGTCCCGCAGGGCTAAATTTAATTACATAGTAGTTTGCGGAGATGTGCGCTCCTATGCATCACCTCGGTGTTGTTTTGCGCTGCCCAAAGCTGCCGTTTTCATTTCGCCTAAATGATACCACCAGGTGCCATTGAACACTGTTTATAATTTGATCAGGACTCCGATGATGAGCCGTCTCTTGGCTTTTCAATAACGCTCTTTTGTCTTTCTTGCACGCGTGTTGCTCAGGCCTGTACGCTGGGTGGTATAGTGGATGCTTTGTATGTTTTTCTTTGTAATCTGTTGTCTGTTCACATGATACACAGTGTGTTTTTTTTTTCTTTTAAACCTTGATTAGTCCCAAGCAATAAATGGTATTCATTAGCCCCTTTGACTTGGCGTATTCACGTGTTTTTAAAAGGTTTTTTATCCAAATGCTTAAAGAACAATTTGAGGTGTTAAGTAGAAGAGTTTAAGTTAGGTTGAATTATTTGGTTTGCTATTATTTTTGGGTCCAAACAGCTGATACATTTTATAAAGAATCCTGTAATCCTTGTCCTTTTTATTATATCCGATGATTTCTTCACTTTCATACGCTAATATTGTAGCTTGTGTGTTTTGTTAGCATGTGTTTTTCATTACCTCCCACAAGGAGAACATGGTGGTGTCAGGATTAAGCATTGGAAAAGATAAATAACCCAATACATTTTGGAATCGTAGCGGAATCACCGGTCGGATACCATCATTATTTTTCATTTTACAGTATGCCGAAATAACTATTCTTTTTAAAGTTATACCAAATGAAAATGTTATTTTAAGGAAACTCATAGGAAGTTATAAAAATCATGGACCCTTATGAAAAAACATTACCTATTGATTATTACCCAAGAACATGGCTTCAAATGGTTAGTTATGTGATTATTTTTCAACCACAAACAAAAAAGAAAGAAACATGTCAGACATTTTGCAGGGGAATTAAAAACATGAACAAGAAAAAACACATTTCATTCTCAAATTTCCTCCATACCAACGCCGCTCTTACTGTCATGCTTATTCTTGTTGATTTCATTGCATCATCTCTGATCTGTTATCTCTACTTTCTTACAGCCAGTCTATGCATGGATGGAGCATGTGCTGGACAAGCTGGTCCCATTGATCCACTGATGTCGATACAGCAGGAAAACAGTGTAGCTGTTACAGTAGGTGGGAACGCAGCTCAAATGGTCAGCAGTGGAAGCAGTTTCACGTCCCAGGACACGGCTTCGTTTCTGCACCGGTCAATAGATCGCTGGAGCCCGAGGAGGCTAGTCCCACTTATTGTACCAACTTACTGCCCTGAAACCCTTGTGTGTGTTTGGTAATGTGTGTGTGTGCAAAATAACATCGGAGTAAGAGCCTGTTTCTTTGCATGTGTGAGTTTTTCTCACAACAGTTACTAATAACTTTAGCACATGAGATGCATTCAAACGTGAGCAAAACAAGAGTGGATGTGCATTGTGATAAGAGCATGCTTATGTGTGTGATGTAATTTAGTCGCGTGAGGGGGCAGAGCTGTGCTGACAGGAAGAGGGAAAGGAGAATGCAAACATTACTGTAAGTCCTGACACTATGGCTGCTCGTTCTACTCCTGCTGTGCACTGCAACCCACTCACCTTAAAAAGAAAAGGATGTAAATTGCACATCCGTATCGCCCCTGTACTGAGTATATCATTCAGCAGCAAAGCAGGAAAATGCCTTATTTCTTATCAATACTCGTGGAATATATAACTTGTGTGTCACAAATGGCTTTTTATACACCACAGAAATACTTGAAGTCACTAATCACCAAAGATATATCCCCTGCAACTGAATTTGAATTGCCAACCATAACTCTAGATTTGTTGATTATCCTTTTTTGCTTCAATGCAAACCCTTTTGTTGTCTTTTGATCAGACAAAATAACCCATTTCAAAACATAATTGTTGCTTTAAATGACACAATGTCAGCTGATTCATCTATAATGATAATACTTGTTAGTTTGAGTTTTAAATTTGTTGTTTGCAGTGTTCTTTGATGCTTTTTAAAAATATACATCATTAAAGGGGACTTATAGCAATAGTACTCTCAACCTTAAATTCAACTCAAATAAGTACATGAGCACATACAAGTATATATATTTTAGAAAGTAAGAGACTGCAGCACACGATTATAAACATCCTAACCCCTGAACATACATGCTCCTCATCTGCTCTGTGTCTCCATGCTAAGCTGAGCTCTCTCACACTCGATGACCTTGATCCCTGGAGCTCACCTCACACGCTCCACTGATGAACTAGGACAGTAAAGCGCAAACTGGTTGATGATGGGGGGGGGGGGGGGGGGGGTTGGCTAAGGACAGTAAAGATAAAGTGGTAGGAAGTTGAGGTTCTGAATAACAGGACAGGGGATGACGCAGGCTTATACTGTAGATAAGCAGTGAGTAACACCAGGTCAACTCAAAGGAAACAAAGATACGTGACACCTTTAAGGCTGTTGATTAAAGGTTTGTATCGTAAATCCATAAGAGACAGATGGATGTAGACGGTAGAAAGGATGCTATTTTGGTTTCAAAGTGGGGGGAGTGGGAACAATAAAGTCAGACGTCTTCCAAATTCACCAAATTAGGGAAAAAAAGGGGAAAGTTTGGACTAAAATGTTGCTTAAATCTGTAAAAATCCGGTCCATGAAAAAAGTTATTTCTGAGTTAATGGTGTCAGTCAACTGAGTGTCGCACCAGAGGGGGAAAAAAACACAAAACTAAAAGCAGCCTTATCCTCATTTTTTTTTTATTGTCGTAGGAGGGACGGTAAGAGATCACTCTTAGATAGAGTTGAATAATTCATACAGAATTTAACTGAACATTTGTCAAAAAGCATTGGGTAAAAGTTATGGAAATGTTTTTTTTTAAAGACGACAATTCTAGCTGCATATAAGACTGACTAGAGACAACAGATTGAAAAGTGAAATGGGTAAATTAATAGTTGATGCATGCCCATTGTATCTCTGGTTTTGCACAATTTAGCATCCTTTTTCAGACCAGGGCTGGAATACTGACGCAGTGACAGAGACATAAACTATCGATGCAGGAGAATAGTGAACACACACATCAAGACCAGATCAATGGACTGCTACAGAACGTCAATGGACATGCCTGTGGCAATGTGACCCAACACAGTGTGAAACTCTCCGACCATTTTAAAACTCAATGGATGGCCTGATGTGCTGTCCTTACTTAAATAAGTTAAGACTGTAGGGTTATTGTCTGGGAGTAAAGATCTCCACCCTGAGGAACTAACGCTACAACCTCCTTTAAATAACTGTAAAACAGTTCTCTTCATGAACTTTTTTTTCTGTAGAAGGACATGGACACCCAACCAATTAGGACATCTCACGATTAACCACTCCAAACCCCAAAACCTGCCATGGGTTAAGAAACGTATGATTTCATAAGCCGCCCTCTTCTGAAGGTGTACATGTGAGACATGGAGGTGAAATCCAATTGTTTCTATTTGGCAGGCCAACACGAAGCCCTTTGCAACCTTATTCCTAAAGGCGTTGTATTGGAAGGTACTGCTTACATGTACAGTATAGTCTTTAAATGAGTGATAGCAGCCACTAGCTTGTACATAGTTTAAAGGGGATTGGAAGTGAGACAGATAAGTTCTGACAGGTCAACGGGTCCTTTGAATGCAGCTGACCTTGCTCTACTAGCAGTATTACTAAGAAGCGGATGAGGAGACCCTTTAGAAAGGTTAACTGGGGTCAGTAAACATCCATGTTGTGTAAGCGCTCTGCTGGATAGCAGCAGCCTGTTTGTGTTAGATCATAGAGTACATGGCCCCATACAGTACACGTGTCATATGCCCATGTGCGCATCCTGCAGCGAAAAAAAGTAACAGTCAGAGTTTTGCTTAACGCTCCAATAAGCACCATGTTAGATGTTATTACAGTGAAATGTCTATGCACTACTACCAATACCAATGAGTATATTTAATTCTTTTGATGCTTCCGTTTACATGGTTAGGATGACCTCTAACAAATGGCACCAACCTTCTCTAATGAAAAGCATGAGCTAGCTCAAACAGGGCAATTGTACATGAACTGCTGAGCACCAAATGACGGAAAGCTGAAAAACACGAGTCCTTGGTGAAGGGGGTGAAACATCCAGCAAGCTGAGGGACCTAGAGATTTTAAATTAGATAAATTGAAGGGAAGGACCAGATGTAGAAGGCAAGTGAATAATGGACTTCCATTTATCACAAGGCGAGAGGTTTAAGTATTCAACAACACACACAAGGGGGCACACCTCCTGCACCAAATGCCGAAGGGAAATAGGTGTCTAATCATGATGAAAAATAAACTCCTACAACAACTCTCAAGTTTGTCAGTGTTTTACATTCTGTGCCAAAGTTCTTAAAAGGTAATACAGTATGAATGATTACCAATTTCCAAGATAATGATGCATGGTAAGATCATTTTTGGATTTGACACGCCAAATAATAACCCTAATAAATGATCTCTACCTTAGATAATAAAGTCATAACCATTGATCCCTGTTGTGTTTTCACATCAAAATCCAAAGCAAATCAAGACTTCAGGGTAAACCTTGGGAACGAAAGGAATTCAATTTTAAGCTCAAGCACATATTAAAAGCCCGTCGATTGTCCGTCTGTTAAAGGAGAGATGGTCCAATTACTAAAACAGAAGAGTTTGAACCTAAACTAATTTTGTACTATTTAATTAATATTCAGATTTCTGAGATTAAAATAACACAGAACTGGTGTTTGACATTGAGATGAAATATGCTTGATTTCGACACCATAGAGCAGACAGACGAATACGCCAGCAGTCAGCATGTTGTGTTGTCTTTATTAATGGCAAGGGACGTTCTCTCTGTCACTCTCCTTGTCTCTCTTTCCCGCCTCACCCTCCTGGCGCAGCTTATAATGGGCGTGCTCCATTTACCCATTACTCAGATGAATAAAATGGCTTTTCATGCGACGCCAGTGAGTCACCAAGCCCCGAACTGATTGAGCAAATGAAGAGAAATCAGAAACCCATTCCAGGCCTAATAATTCTCTCAGCTCCACCATTATCCGTGAAAAATGAGTACCCACTGCATATAATGTAGCATCCTGACTCAGACAGTGGTGTTTATGCTGTACTACTACTGTACGGCAGCACTGTTTGAGTGACATATGGTAATGTGATGTTGGCTATTTAGTGCCCTGGAAGATAAAAGTGGCTAAAAGCTGCAGCTAATTGCCGAAAAATGTAAATTGACTTGTAAATGAGCACCAGATGTTAATAGCCACCTCCATCTTACTGCAGGCCCACAAGCAAATGTGGAATATATTCATCCAAATGGTTTCATAGATACTCTTGAGTGCTTTGCTTGCTCAAATGATAAATTAGAGAGTTAAAAATGAGACACATACCTGATGCCTTTGATTTGTGCAATGCTGTGGTGGGAGATCCTCGATAGAGCGGAGATTACCTGAAATAAACAAAGAAGAAAACACATATAAACATACAACTCTATATTATATTCTCTATTGAAAAAATCATTACTGTTCCAATGTTTCTTCTGCCTCTCTCTTATCAGTGAAACCTTGACTATACTGTAATATGTTTTGCATTTTATTGTTATTATATGAAGCACTCCAAGGAAACACTTGGAGTGGTGGGAAGATAATGGGATAAAACAAACAAACAAAACAGTAAAAGAAGCACGATTAAAACAGTCAGCGACACATGTGATAAAAAGATAAGCAGCATTAACTTTAACAGTAACTACAAGAGAAGCCACGAGGGGCCAACCAATAAGAATATACATTAAAATGTATAAAAAGAAACACAGTCTAAGGCGAAAATTAACTATAAAAACTAATCATCAGAGACAACAATAAACATTAACTGTAACCACACACATAAAGGTAATAATCAACAACAGAAGTAAATACAGAACAGGTTGTTAGATGCCATTTTAAGTGGCTAACATCAAGGTATCAAAAGGGAAATAAAGGTCAAGAGCAATATAGTTCAAAAGTAACTGCAGATCAAGTTGTCAGATGCCATTATCAACAACTAACATAAGAAATATCACAAAGGTAAACAGTCAAAGACACCAATCAACTACAACAGTTACCACAAAACAAGTCCTCGAATATAATAATCAACAACTAACAGAATCAGAATCCCTTTATTCGTCCCACAGCGGGGACATTTTCATGCGTTACAGCAAACAAGAGCCGCATACAGCTCAATGTTATAAAAGATACAAAAAATAACACCATTTTACAGAGACCTAAAAATAGACCTCATCAACCCTTCCGAGGTGTAACAGCCAGGTAAATATTGCACAGTTAATTAACGACATATATACATTTATATTTATTGCACAATATATTGCACCTGGTGTGGGGTGTTATAGTCTGTGTTGTTATGTGTGGGGGTCTACGGGGGGCCATGATGGTTGTACAGTGTGACCGCTGCAGGAAGGAAGGACCTGCGGAATCTCTCCGTGAGACACCGCGGGTGCAGCAGCCTGTCACTGAAGGAGCTGCACAGTGCGGACAGTGTGTCCTGGAGGGGGTGGGACACATTGTCCAGCAGGGAGGACAGCTTGGCTGCCATTCTCCCGTCTCCCACTACCTCCACAGTGTCCAGAGGACAGTCACAGGCCACATTCAGCTACAAAAGTACGTAGTTAACTAGTCGTCAGAAGCAGATAATCACCAACTAACAACAAAAGTAACAAACGGAAATAGTCAAAGGCACACAATAACATCCACAGAGGAACAGCCATTATCAAACTACTTTGTATGTGCTACCAGTTTAAAGAAAGTATGATAATTTGAGTTTAACATTTACTCTTCTTTGGGGATGATTATCAGACATTACTTGCACGTTTCCTAGCAACCCCTCTTGGGCGTATGCAGTGCCACGAAGGACTGTGTGTAAACATAATGCAGGTCACCATGTTAATGGTGACATTAACGGTGTCACGGATAGATGGATACCACTTTGGTTACATTACACAGCAACGCACACACATCTAGTGACCATCCATGTTTTCCTCATTTTACCTTATCTTTATTTTTCAACAGTTTGTCAGCCTCCAAATTTCCCCTTTCTACTTTTTAGTAAAAACAGGTTTAATGTGTGCATGTATTTATCCAAGCTGATTTAATGCTGCTTACGAGCCACACGCGAGTGGGCTTACGGCTGAGGACTACAGATGGCGAGCTTACAGAGTCTACAGAGGCTAGTTCAGGATGATGAGGGAACCACCTTCAGACTCACACACACCAAAACGCAAACCCCGTCTCCTACGCCTCATTACCCTCTCCTGGGTGTATTTCGGTTTGCGACGCCGTGGCAATGCCAGATGTCTTCTCGACAGGGAGGGGAAAATTGTCATCTCAACCCCACTTACTCGGCAGGTGTGTCATCTATAGCCTCTCATAAAAGTCCCTCTTGTCTAAATACACAATGCGACCATCTCAGCCTTTATGGCATTTAACATTCAAGATGAGCTAATGGCTGTTGTGAAGAGCAAACCACCACTTTAGAACTGCGGGGTACTTGCGTTGAAGCACTTTTGACCAATTCTCTCCATTGAAGTTGTTCTCATGTTTAACATAACCAGTTGTAGAAAGTGGGGGGACTACATAGGGCACTGTTATGGAGTGTATACACATCACATTCAATTACATCTAACCTCTTGATGGAGGGAAACCTCAACGGGGCTATTGCCCGACAGCATGATAAGGGGTTATTTCTCTGTGTCGCTAAATACCCGTGTAATAGGCAGTCATGTTCATGCTTAATGGTTCCAATAAGGGGCCAGTCTACCATTACACACCTCCTTAATATATTCTGACTGCACTTATAGAAAACAAAAAGGAAAGACAGACAAAAAGGGAGATGAGAGCTTGGTAATTTAGCCCAATCTGTGTTTAGCGAATGGCTGGGGTGTTTGATGAAGCACGGCGGATAAACCCATTGTTCTGCTAGGTGGCATGCTGCCCACCTGGCAATGCTGCAAGGAGGGATCACATATGGCATCAAGTATCATTATATTTTGTCTTATTAGCCTACGTTGTCTTTGTGGAAGGGTAACAAACAGTACAATTTCAAATGAAAACAAAGCAAAACAAAGAAGCAGTTGGATGGATAGAATGGTGGATAAATTCAGTGTTTAATAGCAGTTAATAATTTATGCCGGCTACTGGGACCAGATCCGGCTAAACTCAACCAGGTTTTCCGAGGTTCAAAGGATAACGGGGCTTTTGGCTTGGAGCCAGAAAGGGTCGCAGCGGGGCCAAAGCCATGAATGTGCCAATACGGAGCCTGCTAGCGTGACGTTCTAACATCACGAGGTGAAGTCTATTAATATTAAATGTCTAGTTTACTTAACATTAAAGAGTTTGTTCTAATTTCTAGTTTGTGTCAGAATCTGCACGGCATAATGTGACAAACATGTCTCAATACTGAGAGTGCCGTTCGTGACTCCCTCTAGCATCGAAGGAGAAATGCTAATTTGCAATCTGTCTTTAGGGCAGCTGGGGAAGTAAAAATGTGTTCTCACATTGTGTTAAGTGCCTTTAAATTACATGTCTTATTTATGTAGAGCTGCAGTTTCACTACAGACATACTGTGGTATGGTGGATGCGTGGTGTTATTTAGTTTTATCTAATAACGTAAAGGAATAATCCACTAAATAGATACATAAAAGTTGCACCTTACACGCCTGGAGGGTGTGAGTGATTTTTTTTAAAGTTGAAAGGTACCTCTTAAAACACTTTTTGTGTTACTGACTATCTCATAATACCATTCCTGCTCCTCATAGGTTATCAAAGGTTATTCCTGATTGTGCTTTTTTCTCTCTTTCCGTCTTTCTGTTCCCCTTCTGCCTCTAACACACTCCCTTCACCCTCCTCTGATCCTGTGGTTCACTCAAAGCCTTTGAGTCTCTACACATTATTAATTTCCCCTTCATCTAGTTCTCCCTGGGGGGTCTCAACTCTGGGGCTAGCCAAAGAGTAAAGCTTCTTCTACTCTAGGAAAATAGGAAGGACAAGTAACATGGTGGTTGGATAGCATAGATTGCTAAAGTTCCACAACAATATCTTGCTTAATCACACACACCCCCCAACACCCCTACAGCCCCCTCGCATTCCCTCACCCACATCGGACCCTTTGACATATGGTATACATCAGATAGTTTCACTGATGCTTGCTGTTTCTGCATGAGGCTGACATGCAACATTTACTATATTTACCGCTTAAGATGTTGGTATGCAAGGGTGTGTGTGTGTGTGTGTGTGTGTGTGTGTGTGTGTGTGTGTGTGTGTGTGTGTGTGTGTGTGTGTGTGTGTGTGTGTGCGTGTGTGTGCATGTGTGTGTGTGTGTTAGGGCAGGCATGATGATTGTATCTGTGGATTATCTCCATTATATGTTATAATAAGGAAAGTGTTTGCAGACACATGCCATCCATACACTTCAGATTCCCCACATGCGGGCCCAGCTGGGTTACAAGCGGAGGCACATGTGCCAATCAGAAGACCTACTGGTTACCCTTGGCAATAGGGCTAGACTGAATATGCATGGTCATCATTTACACGGCAAATCAAATGAAACTTGCAGCCATATGCTATTAACGGTAGGAGGGCGGGGCTGGGATTTGATTAAGATCGGAAAACACGCACGAGAGGACTATTGACAGTCCATCCCAAACCACACCCCCCCGCCGCCAGATCTGTTTATATCTGATGCACTCATGGCGTGATTATATCTCGCACCGCAAATCAATGCATGCTTTTGGAAGTCATCCAACAAAGAGGCTGAGTTAATGAAAATTTCATCACATTACTGTTATGCATTTTCTCATCTTTCTCTCTCTTCCCCTCTCTCGCTCTCTCTCTCTCTCTCTGGGCTATTCTTCCAACAGCCATCTCCCAGAGAGAGTGAGATATTAATGGAGTATTCACACTTTGATAGGACAGCATTGCTATGCTTATGCCAGCCTGCCAAAGTGGTAGGCACGAAGCGAAAAGGGGCACGGAGCGGGAGAGCCGAGAACAGATGGCTGAGTGGGAACCCTGCGTGCCCAACATCAATAATAGACAGACAGAGGAGGGATGGCTGAGTCTGTGAGTGTGTGAGTGTGTGTGTTTGGGTGAGTGTGAGTGTGTGTGTGTGTCCCACTGTCCTACTGCCTCCAGGAGTTTCTCGCAGTTGATTTACAAGCCTTCTTTTATTCTCTGACTTTTGTTTTTTTATCTTTAGGCTTTTGTCTCCCTTTCGTATATTTCTATTTTTTAGGCAAACAATTCACAAACATAAATATATTACACATGCAATAAAGCAAACTAGCTTCCTCTGAAACGTACATGTACAGAACTTACATTTTAGTTCACACTCTGAGGGAAAAGTGACAAGTATTTGACAAATGTAAATGTCAAAGGGGTAAAAAGACAAACCCTAATTAATAGTTTGAATACAACTTTATTGTATACAAGCCTCAATCAGAGATGAAATACATGCACTGATGATAACAACTATCCATAGCCGTTAAAGATGAATACACAGGATAGCTGAGCATATAAACTACAGTTAAACAGCTGCACACATAGACATCTACTGCTGAATACAAGTGGAATTTTAAAGCACAGCCAAAAGCCATGTGTCATGGGAGGTTTGAATTCACACACTGCCTCTGTAATGGGTTCTTGCGTACCTTGTCGATGATGCAGCATGAGTGCAGTGCAAGAAAGACCTGCATGAATGACTGATTAGTCCCGGGCATAAGCTCATGTTAAAGTTGCTGAAAGCCACGAGGAGCAGGGCCTGTGTAAATCCTGATTGCAGTCAGATTGGCACCTGCCTCATAGCACTAAATCCTCTCCAAGCAGACCTTCCAGCTGCTTGATTACAGGGGATTTCATCGCGTCTGTCCAGACAAGAAAAAAAAGCTTTCGTGCTGATCTAAAGGAAAAGAGAGAGTGCCGCTGCTGACCCAAAGACCCCATTAACCACTGGCAAAGTGGCTGTAGGTCTATAGAGGGCGTTCAGCCCACACACAGAATGCCACTGACATGGCACTTCTTGATTGAAATCGAGTGTTAGATTAACATATTGCTAACAATTTAAAGGGGCCCTATTATTTCCATTTTCAGGTTTCATGATACTATTTTGTTTCTCTATGGTGATATGATTAAATGTTCAAAAAGGTCTATTTTCCCCATACTGCCTGTGCTGCAGCACTTCTCTTCACCCTTTGTCTGAAACCAGAGCCCAGTCTGCTCTGATTTGTTAGCTCTGCTTTGATTGTTCAACCGTTTAGAGACGCCACGGCCTTTAGTTTATCACGCACAATGTGTTGGAGCACTGGCTAAGAGAGAAACTCCCCCTGGAGGGAAATTTGGGATTTTAGCCTTTGAAGACCCTTTACATAAGTATAACACACTACAGACAAGGGAGAACCCCAAAGGGCATAATATGGCCTCTTTCACATGACGGTATAGGTTTTAAAGAAAAGTTGTGGAGATGTCAATGCACGTTCTTCTCTATCAATATGAATTATTGATGTCCGTCCGATCAATTTTGGAGCTTATTTAGCTTTCGGACCTTGCACATTGAATTGATCTTAACCTGTGCTCCTTGAAAGGAAAAAGGGCATCCGTCACTAATATGTGCAAATTGTACTCCATAGATCGCATTGACCAAGTCAACACCTGCCAATGCCACGCAGCGCTGTCCATGACCTGTCCCATTTCACAGCGAATTACCATACACGGGTCTGCTCATTTATGCGTGACTCGTACATGTGTGTATCAGCACGCACCCAGCTGGAATGTATTCACATGTGCAGTGCATGAGCGGGCACCTTTTTTTAAACTACTTGTGCAGATCAATGGTGCACCGGCCTGTAGAGCAGGCAGAAAAGGTAAAGAGACATGGATGGGGCTTAAGGGGGAATCATTCAGGTGTCCAAAGGTGTAGGATAAGAGGATGAAGAGGAGAATAAATAGGCAGCAAATAAGTAAAGCAGGATGTAGCAAAGGCCTGGCAAACCCTCATAGAAGACAACTAAAAGGACCCAAGAAAGGGAAAGGATGTGGAACTAAATATTTAACATGATGACTTGGTTCACCTAATCCTTACTCTTACCTAAACAAATATTACTCTAAACCCCTGGAAAGCATCTGACATGGCTTTTAACACCCTTTTACCAAAAGCTGAAACTCCACACTTAAACGTCAAGACTCAATTCAACACCCGTTTTTACCACAGTTTAGAGTCATAACTAAAAATGTGCTAACACTGTGTGACTGCACTGTGAAATGTAGAGCAGCAGGAGATGCATTTACTTTCTTTGTGCAAAGCCGTTCTTGTCACCTTAAAGCAACGCTGAATGGTTTGGTTGACAGGAAATGCTGCTTGAATAGCTCTGCATTACCTCTGAGGACAAGTACATTTATGTGACTGAATGGCTGATGGCTCATGATTGTAATGCTTATATCCCATTTCGAAGCCGATCCATTCATAATGAATGAGGAGGCGTTGTGTTGAAAGTATCACTGCGCCTGTGTTTGGGCTCGAGGCGCAGCGGGAAGGTGGGAGGTTTTTGGGAGCGAGGGGGTGGCGAGAGGAACTGGCAGGCATATGGTGACTCAGCAGTGGGAGGCGGACGGAGATCCCTCCACTGCTGAGCCGGCACAAAACAAAGTTCTGTATCGGGTTACTGTTGGAAGGAGACGCTTTTAGCTGACTGTGGACCTTGAAACAATTAGATTTCTACGAAGCATTTTAGACCTTTATGTAAAAAGATAGAATTTCTTATTTTAAATATCAAGCACTATGAATTTTTGGTCTTAGGCTGTAGATATGAAAGATCCCTCATTTACAGCTTAAAATGTTGGCAGCAAGATAAATAAAGTAGTAGAATATAACTTAGTACATTAACTCAGGTACTGCACTTGAGTTTGAAATACTTGTTCATACCGTATTATACACAAATATTTAAAACACTTCAGTATTTCCATGGAATGCTACTTCTGAATGGTATCCCTCTACATTTTGGAGAGATTTTTACTGCATAATCAGCTATTGATATGAATATGTTTGTACAGTATATAAAAAGGGTTTACAATGAAAAGACTTGGGATTTTAGATTAATCAGACCATTTACATGCACACAAATCAATATAACACACTACAAACCCAAAATAGCACAACAGGGTGCCTTTAAAATGCTTTTTGTTGGCGATACTGATTGTGGTATTTTATGATAACATAATATCAAGAAAAGAGACAATAGGATTGACTTGATAAAGCCAATGCATTATTTAGGACTTTCTAAGGTTAATTTCAGACTGTGGTATTCCTAAATAAAGGATACTTTTTCCCTAACTTCTTACATGAGGCTGAATGTCTGTGTTTCCATCCAGAGTTGAAGTGATTTGGGCATGAGCCCCCTCACAACAGACGTCAAAACTAATCCCCTGAAGATTCTTGAGGTGAGAGTTCAATTAAATGTTAATAAAAGGCTTGGGTGTTGCAGTGATGTGGTGGATGTGTGGCTGTGAGGAATTCACATGAAGCCCGAAGGGGTTCAATCAGGGAGGTGAGTAAATAAACCGCTCTCACATTTTGAGTCTGCCTCCTAATCTCATCCTGCGGGCGCACAATGCCTGACATGACTACATGGGCGTCACGGCGAGCGCGATGGCAACAGAACAACTTGCATTCGCACGTGTTTGAACAGAGCAGCTCTTTAGGGACATGGTGGCAGCTGACAAAACAGCAAACAGTGTGAACAAGTGATGGAGAACAAACCTCGCCTATGTAGATGAATTCTTGATCTAAACGGACCTGATTGATTTCACAAAAACAAAGAGATGGAACGTCTTGCGTGAAGTTATCAAGCAATGAGGTGAAAATATGATTGAACGTAGGAGATAAGCCAACACAAGCGCAAATAACAACAACAAATAGCTTCAAATTTATCTGTAGGGAACCCTTGTTATTATAAAACCATCACGCAGGGTGGGTTATCAGTACAGGGGCATCTTTCGCTGTAGGTTACCCTGAAGTGAGAATGATATCAGACTCACAATCTGTCTCTTTCCCTTACAAAACAGCTGGTCAATTCCTCGCACTATGACTCATGATTTCAACACGCTGCAGAGAGAAATCACACCCTTACGCCAAGTGCTGAAAAGGCTCAACTAAAACAAAAATAGAGAAGGAAATGAAAAGCATGCATGGGTTTATCACTCTGTGACTGTGTGCGTGTTTTGGTTGGCCCAGTTCTTCAATGTGTTTGACATTTGCATGCTAAAAAAGGCCCGGACCCCCCGCTGTGATGAACATTTCCAGAGTGTCGTGCCATATTTTCGTACTCTTTCATTGCTGTTATGAACAGTCCAATCTACTGGACCGACTTTGACAATTTAATCAGCGCCACGCGCAAAGGCGTGTACAGGGCACTCGGTGACAAAATGGGTCATTACGAAATGTTTTAATGTCATCCCCGGTTAAGTTGAGTCCCGAAATACAAACAGCTGTGTGAGAGAAGCTAATGGAATCCCAATTGTTTAAAATGTGCCTTAAAGAGGAAACCGTGATCTGTGGTTTGGAGCCCGATCAAAAACAGCAGCTAATGTATATAATCTGCTCACACGGGGTCACCGGACATACATCTAGATGTACAGTAAATTGGCACTCTGCTGGAAGCTTTTTTGGCAGCATTTGATTCATGTTTATCTGGCTTAATTTTTAGCCATGCTAGAGGCAGGATTTGAGGGATGGTAATAGCAGTTGTGGTTTCCGTCAATCCAACGCTATTACTAAATGGTTTGCTGGGAACTTCAGTTGAAACATTCATGGTTTTCATGATTTTAGGAATACTCTGAATCTGTCTGTTGCTACAGTACAGAGGCTCATCGTTTTTATTTACCCTGTGAAGTATTCTCATATCAATTGACTAGACCTGTCCCAAGATCTTGTAGGGGAATTCATTGATGCCAGAGGATGTACCCTTTAATATTCAATATTTGGGTTGAACACAAAGACATTAGCACGTTGAAGTTGTACATATGATAATTAAGGAGTTTATTGTTTGAGTTTTGGTGAAGGGTAGAACCAGATGAGAGATGAGTACTTTTCCGACATGTCATATGTATCAACGTTGTTTATGTATAGCGTTTATTTTCCTTTAGAACACATTTATCAGGGTCACCGAGTTCAAGTTTGTAGTGTTGTATGTCTCGACAACTGTTTGATGGATTGATAGTTGGTGATTCCTTTCATTTTAAGTTATCAACATTTGTTTGATCAAATACAAGTTCTATTAAGCTCAAATGCTAAATGTTAGCATACGAGAAGAAGCTCTATATTTCTTCCACTTAAGGGGAACGGATAATGAACTGCAGACATCTCATTCTCAGCTTTCAACATCTATACATGCACCTTGGACACATGCATGCATTTGTTACATGCATGTACTTCCTGTCATATGCTTACTTGTATAATTGTAAGTGCATGCCATGCATCATGTCTGTGTCTGAAGCTGCTGGTGATGCCACATTTGTTTTAAGCTCATCAGACCATCAGCTGGCTGTCTACAGAGCACTTCCGACCAGGTTGCCATACAACACTGTCTGGCTCGCATCTCAACAGCACACAGATCCTGCCGTCAGCCAATCCATTAGTTATTATTACACATCCTGTGCTGCTGCTTCTCAGCTGTGGGGGCTACACAGCAAGAGAACAGCAACAACCACAACTAAACAATGTTTAGAATAATAGGAGCTGTGCTTTAGCTCCAATTCCCTCAAGACAACATGTATGCATAAGTCCAATATTCAGAAAACGCAATGCAATAATGTTTAAAGTAACCACTTTATTTGCCAAAACTGCTCAAAAACCATCAATTTTTCTACAGCACTCTCTGGAAAAAAAATTCTTGTTGAGGGAGAGTCTATTTCTCTTGCAAGAGATAGAAAAACAAAGTCTTATAGAACTGTGCTTTTCTCATGACCTGTACCACAGATACACGTCATAACATTTAAAAAGCTGAAACATGTGTAATGATAGTTTTACAACCAAGATATGGATGGATAAACGGGCGTTCAGTAAATATCCATCATGAATATACATTGTGGTCTAGGTTGACTCGACGTCTGGGAATTTAATGTATATATGTTACATTATTCAATAGGGTGTCTAACCCATGAGTCATGGAGTTATTCTATCATTCATTTCCTCTGCAGAGCCTTCTTTTCTGAGAAATTGTCCAGTCTTTAAATGAGTCAGAAGGGCAGGGAGAGAACTCTTAGTTCAAACTAGACCTTGTCCAAAATGACATGGGTCTGTGTTCCTCTATGAAATAGCCCATAATAATCAGGAATATTTATAGAAACCGTTACATTGGAGCTACAGGGTCCTTCCGAAACTCTTTTCTTGCAGCTGTCAATCCAAAAATGGAACACAGAGTTGAATCAAATGTACTTTAAAGGGTCTTTAATTATTGTCTTGGTGATTGTAATGTTGGCCAGCTGGCTGGCGCTGTTTTGATTGGCCGACCGCTTAGAGATGTCTCAATAGAAGCACGTGTGTTGCATATTGATGTCATTCTGTTCTTGAAGTAAAGAAAGGAGTCCAATGGAGGCATTTCTGGCAAGTGGGGGGAGTGTTTTGGAGAGAAACTCCCTATGGAGGGAACTCTGGGATTTTAGCTTTTGCAGACCACTGACAAGCACCTATACTGTATAACACATTATAGGAAAGGGAAAACCTCCAAAAGCATAACTTGGCCTCTTTCATATCCTTGTTTATTTCTTTGTTTGTCGTTGTTGATGTTGTAAATGGAGCTGCTGTGAAGCGAAAATAAGACCTGACAATAAAACGTGTTGTTTTTTTCAACTGTTTTTTCAATGTGTGTTGGCTGTGTGTCTACACAAAAACAGCATTTTAGACTTCCACTTCAATTGGTTCTCTGGGTTTTCATCTAGAAGCACAGATTTTTGGACCAAAACAAAAGGGATCATTCAGGAATGCTGATGTTCAACCAGACAGACTCGCCACTCCTCTCCAGAGGATGTCTGTTATGCACACAGGGGGAAAAGGATGAACACAAATGTTGCTTTTTTTTCTATTATTTTCACAAAACCACAGGACGTTTTCCAATGCTTTCTGATTCATCCGCCCCAGTGTGTACATGAGAGATGATCCCTGACATAAAGCTGTTCCTGGAGACCGTGTGGTGACACAAGGGTTTAAGGCTTTGGAGCAGGTTGTGGAGATAAGAGCAAACTGGGGATCATGAGATGAAATGGGATTTCTTATGATGAGGCTAATACTTCCACACAGTCCTTATCACACACAGGCACCTGAGCATGTGTGTGAGTTGATGGTCCAGTACATGATGGTCTGACAGAGAGCACTGAGAGAATGAATGGGATTAGACCAACATGCGTAATCCAGCTGGCCCGTGGGAGGGTGCTCTGCCCACTCCCCTCTGCTGGAGGAGATAAGGAAATTGGGGAGTAAACCTTCACATCATGAAACATCTGAGCAGAGATTTTGAAGCCGAGGTCCGTACAATTTCATAAAAAAATTTTTTTGATTCATATCACAAATGATTTGTCTCAATGTGTATAGTATACAACACCCAGACAAGGAAAAACTCCGAAATAAATCCCACAAATAATGCAGTAAAAATTGGCAAGCAGCCCCGTGGAGAGGGACAAAAGAAAGATCCTTATCCCAGGATAAAAATACACACTGTACACAAACCACCATGAAAAATAAAAATAAAAGGCGGTTTACCAATAATGCCGAAGGCTGGCAGGATGTTTGCGTTTACAACAGATAGAAAGGGTCAATGCATTCAGTTGCATTATGGGAAATATATCTACCACTGCATTTTTTAAACCCTTTTCTAAAATTCAGATAAAACATAAAGTGTTTATTTTAAGGTTCTCATAAAACATGTTCTTTGTTATAATACAATCATTTAAATCGTAACATTTTTGCAACAAATTATCTCATAATGAAGGGAGTCAGTACTAATCAGAAGGCCATTGAGCAGTTCTTTAAAGTATTAATAGCTCCACATCTTAGTGTTACTCGATCATTTAATGAACTGTACTGTGTATTCAGATAGAACGGATTTCCATCTTCTAAATTGCCAAAGTAACTGCACAGCTGTCATAATATCGAGTTTAAAGACACCCCTTAATGTCTCAGCTGTCATCTCTCTTTCTTTAGATAAACCAGATGTAAATCTAAAGTAATGACTGTTGAACTCTCTCCAAACATCCTTGATATGCCGGTTTATGTCTATAACGTATTATTTAGTTTGAAAAAGCATGTAGAAATGCATGAAAACACGTGCGCAGATCCTTGTTTTGTTCCAACCAATACATGTGCCAACATACTGTATATGTGGATCATGCATGCATACTAATCCGCAGATTAGGGGTGAGATAATATAACCTAGTTGAGGAAAAAACTAACTCCACACAGTATGGATTGATATTTCAGCCAAAATAAAACAACTGCAGTGGGCGCTACACATTATTAAAGCCTCTCTAGAGTGTACAGCTTATTGGTGTCTTTTGCTCATACACATTGACAACTTTTCCCATCTGACTGTAAGTCATGCTCCCGGGTCTTTAGATAAACAGTATTTCTGGAAGATGAATCATTTGGCGACCTACATGCTGCTTCAGATCCCAACTGGCTGCAGCTGAGTGCAGAGATACACACGATGTTGGTTTTCTTTCCCCTCCGTCTTCTCAACTCTGCCAATATTCTCTTCTCTGTAAAACCCTTATCGCACAGCGCAATGTTAACCCAGTGGGAGGTACACATGTAACTCTGTCTCCTTCTATATTCACCTCATAGAAAATGTCATTTGAGAGGTATTCATAGCTGCCTTAGGGAGAGGATAAGCTGTCATCCAATACATGAGGGAACTTTAGAAGAAACAAGCTTTTATTCCATGCTTTACCACAGCCTATCTGCAACAATTCAGCTTTGTTTGTCAACTTAAGACAGCAACGTTGTGGATATAAAATATTCTTTCAGATGCTTTACAATCACGCTAATTGCAGAAGGTGTAATATTTGGTATAAGGGGTCATATTACGCTGATTTCCAGGTTATTATTTGTATTTTGTGCCTCTACTGTGACATGTTTCCAAGCTTACCAAAAAGGTCTTTATCTTCCTCATGCTGCCTGTGCTGAAGCAACTCTTTTCACCCTCTGTCTGAAACCAGACAACATACTGATACCACTATTTTACAGAAGTCAACAAAGGAGTCCAATAGAGGCTTATCAGGCAGTACGGGGAGTGTGTACAAAAAAAAAAAAAGAGATCAGAAGTGAGATAAAAAGGAAAGAACTTAAGATAGTTCGGTGTGATAGATGCTTTTATTGGAACAGTGAAAAGCATCGGCTTCCACCCCGAGGGCTCGTCTGATTGGCCAGCAGGAGGTTTCCAAGGGAGCAGTGAAAGTGACAGCTGAACAAAGGGTTTCCATTAGAGGCCGTGTCCCCTTTCGCTCTGCTACTATTAAGACTCTGACTGTGGGACACCTACTGCCGCTGACAGATGAAAAGGAGCATAAGGCAACATGGAGAAATAAACATTTCTAAGGCAGATTACATTCACTGCTGCATGTCTAAATAATAGCAACAGCAAAAATAGGTTTACTAGAGGATATATATATACAGTGGGGCAAAAAAGTATTTAGTCAGCCACCAATTGTGCAAGTTCTCCCATTTAAAAAGATGAGAGAGGCCTGTCATTTTTATCATAGGTATACCTCAACTATGAGAGACAGAATGGGGAAAGAAAATTCATTAAAAATCACATTGTAGGATTTTTAATGAATTTATTTTCAGATTATTGTGGAAAATAAGTATTTGGTCAATAACAAAAGTTCATCTCAATACTTTGTTATATACCCTTTGTTGGCAATGACAGAGGTCAAACGTTTTCTGTAAGTCTTCACCAGGTTTTCACACACTGTTGCTGGTATTTTGGCCCATTCCTCCATGCAGATCTCCTCTAAAGCACTGATGTTTTGGGGCTGTCGCTGGGCAACACAGACTTTCAATTCCCTCCAAAGATTTTCTATGGGGTTGAGATCTGGAGACTGGCTAGGCCACTCCAGGACCTTGAAATGCTTCTTACGAAGCCACTCCTTCGTTGCCCTGGCGGTGTGTTTGGGATCATTGTCATGCTGAAAGACCCAGCCACGCTTCATCTTCAGTGCCCTTGCTGATGGAAGGAGGTTTTCACTCAAAATCTCACGATACATGGCCCCATTCATTCTTTCCTTTACACGGATCAGTCGTCCTGGTCCCTTTGCAGAAAAACAGCCCCAAAGCATGATGTTTCCACCCCCATGCTTCACAGTAGGTATGGTGTTCTTTGGATGCAACTCTGCATTCTTTCTCCTCCAAACACGACGAGTTGAGTTTTTACCAAAAAGTTCTATTTTGGTTTCATCTGACCATATGACATTCTCCCAATCCTCTTCTGGATCATCCAAATGCCCTCTAGCAAACTTCAGACGGGCCTGGACATGTACTGGCTTAAGCAGGGGGACACATCTGGAAGTGCAGGATTTAAGTCCCTGGCGGCGTAGTGTGTTACTGATGGTAGCCTCTGTTACTTTGGTCCCAGCTCTCTGCAGGTCATTCACTAGGTCCCCCCGTGTGGTTCTGGGATTTTTGCTCACCGTTCTTGTGATCATTTTGACCCCACGGGGTGAGATCTTGCGTGGAGCCCCAGATCGAGGGAGATTAGCAGTGGTCTTGTATGTCTTCCATTTTCTAATAATTGCTCCCACAGTTGATTTCTTCACACCAAGCTGCTTACCTATTGCAGATTCAGTTTTCCCAGCCTGGTGCAGGTCTACAATTGTGTCTCTGGTCTCCTTTGACAGCTCTTTGGTCTTGGCCATAGTGGAGTTTGGAGTATGACTGTTTGAGGTTGTGGACAGGTGTCTTTTATACTGATAACGAGTTCAAAAAGGTGCCATTAATACAGGTAACGAGTGGAGGACAGAGGAGCCTCTTAAAGAAGAAGTTACAGGTCTGTGAGAGCCAGAAATCTTGCTTGTTTGTAGGTGACCAAATACTTATTTTACCGAGGAATTTACCAATTAATTCATTAAAAATCCTACAATGTGATTTCCTGGATTTTTTTTTCTCATTTTGTCTCTCATAGTTGAGGTATACCTGTGATAAAAATTACAGGCATCTCTCATCTTTTTAAATGGGAGAACTTGCACAATTGGTGGCTGACTAAATACTTTTTTGCCCCACTGTATATATAAAGTGCCCACACCAATTACGACTTAATATGTTTTATTCAATAAAATATGTAAGAGAAATAAATTCAATCTGACTGGATTGCTCAAGAATTCAAAAGCATGTATTTTCTATCAAAGCTAAATGAGTCTATCCATGAATCCCAATCACTCATAATTAAAAACACTTTCATTGGGACTAAATGATCATGAATTATTCCAACGAGCACGTAATCATAATCCTCAAGACACTAATGATTTTGCTGAAGAGAGATCCAAAAATCAAGATTGCAATGTGGAACTAAAAGAATCAGTGATGAGTGGAAAAGGCCCCCAATACTTTACCAAGAGGAATGGTAATGATCGTACCACATTTAGCGGACGAATGAAATGAGATCAGATCACGTGCACACGGACGTCATCGACACACACGATGGGAACGTGAAAGAAGTTGAAGAGGTTTGATTTCAAGGTGTTGAATACAATTATCACAGTCAAACAAGAGACCATTGTGTACAAAAGAAGAAGCAAGTATGGTGAAAATTGATTACCTCGTTACCCAGCGATTGATTTTAGGACCAGTTTTATCAAAGAAACGCAAATGAACTGTAAATCATGTCTAAATTGGGTTCAAATCTGATGAAGAATAAGAGAAAGGAACACACAGTTTTTGTCCAACTCTTATGCTTGTTGGCAAATCACAAACACTATCTTCTGTTTGAAAGGAAACCACATCAAACCCAGTAAAAAAATCAACACATTTAATATGAAAATGTTCCTAAAGCAGCACAAGGATTTAGATATCCTCCAACATCCACACAAGTAATCTCCTTTACATTATTCATAAGATCAGGAGAATACAATGTGTCCGCCTCATGGGCCCCCCATAAAAGGCTGTGGGTATTCATAGGCCACACACACTTACCATATAGGTCACATTTAACTCCATTGTGTGACTGTCAGTGGGTCAGCGGTACATGAATACTTCACATTTAAGCCCATTTTCGTAAAAAGCCCTGTACATGCCGGATGTAACGGGATCGACGTGGGCTGTCCACGAGTATGAAGAATGTGTCAATCAACGTCAGGACAGTCAACAAGGGGCTTACAGTCAGGACACCATTGGGGCCTCCGGGCACAGGAAGTCGGTAGGAGCAGAGTAATGTATCTTATCTGCCCTGGAGCAGTTCCTTCCTCACAAAACACAAACTGAAGAGCCGTCAGAGGGGAAGTAAATGACTTATATAATAGCATAGGGTTACTGTGCACGTAACGTATGGCACGGTTTCTGATTAAAAAAAAAAAAGGTTTGTTGAATTTCCTTTAAAAACATATCACATTCCAAGTGAAATTTTGAACAAAAATATAAATATATCAAGTGTTTTGTTAATCAATCAATGTAAGACACATTCATTTTCGTTTTTAACTGCAGACTTTTTTATATTTGATGATGCAAAAAGCTTGAGAAGGTGTTCAACCATAGACTGTGTTAAAGAAGTGAAGTAGCCTATTGGTCTGAAAAGGGAAGCCATTGACATGCACTCTTTCTAACTGTCAGCAGGAGGAAATTATGTGGTTGTTAAAAAAGTCTGATTTATGGAAGTCTATGAACACATCATCCTACATCTCACTTGACTGATCGGTGAACATTTTTCTGACATGTTTAAGCTCTCAAATCATGATTATTTTATTAGTAAAACAGACAATAAAGTTAGGTATCCTTTAGGACGCTGCTACCTTTTAATTGTCATGTTGTTACCATGATGACGACCTGTCAATCTTGGTAAAGGCGTAGCATCACATATGCCTTCCAAACTCTAACCTCTTGTCCAAAACTGGTTGATTCTCGGTCCAAAAGACAAGGTAGCAACAGCCAAACTCTAAGCATCGCAACCATAGTCCATAAACCAATGGGTGACATCACTGAGTGGCTAACAAGTATTTGTTTTATAGTATCTCTTCACGTTCAACTGAAACCCTCATCTATAAGTCATGTACTGTACATTTCAACAGGATGGGTGTCCCATTGTTAGTTTAAGTGTCACGTTTATTAAATGGAATAAATAAACTCCAGAAGTTGGCTTTTCCAATGTGTGTGGGCAGTATAACCCCAACATTATATGTGGCAACAAGTGTTTCCATCTGCGACTACAGATGGGCATGTTCACATGATGCGTGTTACAAACATGCATACAGACAAACGGATGTGCACATGCATCTAGACTGATGTGTGCATGGGGTGTAACATGCATTAAAATGAGAGGTATGATCATTTGTTTATATTTGTCTAGTGGTGTCAGATGAGATCATTTACAGGTTTATTCAAAAGTACATAGCGCTACAGGTGATACCTCACATTTGGTACAAAGAGTCAGAACAACAGAGGAGGGGGAACTAAAATGTCCAGCAGAGAGAAGAAGGGACATTATTTTCTCCCAGTCTAACACGTGTCTGGCAGAGAGGCGAGGACGTTGGAAAGTGTGAAATGAGCCGGGGGTATAGAGGGAGGGGAAAGTGATGCCAAGTCTGACTTCATCTATCAGATTGCTGGAGTGGTGTGACATACTATGGACAGACTATGCTGTCCTCGAGGCAATTCTGAGAATCCACTGGCTTCTGAATGTGTGGGTGTGAGTATGATGTCTTATTTCTTAGTGGGATTACTGGAAAATGTATAAATAGACTGTTTTGTTTTGAAAGTCAGGGCATTTTGTCGGAAATAATATCTGTATTTCTGAACATTTGCAGTATCATCAAACTCAACTCGGTTGGAAAAGCACACTTTGTTTAACAGGTAAATGTCCTCTTGTTTAAACAGTAGTGTTTATGAATTTACGAGAAAAATGGTGAGAAAATTTGCCAAGAAATCCTTTAAATGTAGTAAAAAAACTATGACAAACGTCTAGTAAAATATGTAGTTGCCAATGCCATTTTTAAAATAAAAACAATGATTGTTTGACTATTCAATTCTGTTTCAATGTGCCGTTATTGTCTGATAAATGGAGGTTTTTTTGCAATGAACTTGTCACTTGTCAAGAACCCCCCCTTTGATAACACTGTCAAGGCATGGCAATACATAATAAAAAAAAGGTAGTGAGGGGCAATAACTACTGTAACACACCAGGGGGGATTCATAGCATGCTACCGAGGATCAAAGGTGTGAGGGAAGTGTTTGGGGGGGGGTTGCTGTTAAAGTGTTACCCCAGACTCATTCAAAGATTTGCCCCGGATCTTTACCGACCCTGGAAGCACCCCTGCTGCTAAGGGTTATGGAGAGGTTACAGGAGCCTCCACACTACCAGAGCTGACAGAATGAACCCACCCCCCCCATACATGCTGTGCATGAGACACATGTCAGGGTGGGAGAACTCCTGCATTTATGTCATATCATTAAAATAAAAGCAGTCAAGTGGGAGAGGAACAATAGCATCTGTCTCCTTGTTTGCTGTAACTAGGAGTCTGATGTATGAGGGATTTCTGCCAAATATGTAATATCTGTAAATGTCCTAAAAAGAATAAACAGGGGTCAAAACAGCTGTGAGTAATACACAAAATAAATATATAAATAGGGAAAAGGACTCAAATGTGTGGGACCACCTCTGAGGGTGCTTTCAAGGGCTGCTGGGTTCCATTGTATTATTTCCGGCAACGACTTTGGTGTGTTATTGAGTTCAAAGTAGTTCAACTTATTTGTTAGAGTTGGGTGGAAGTGGATGTTTACATGATTTATTTCCAAGGGGTAAATCTTTTTTCCAGGTATTTTACCGTTACATGAATGCAGCATAACGTACCTGTGATGTCAACGAAAGTGAAACATAATTCCTGTGTCCATCCTGTGATTTGGATCTGCTCAGAATACTATGGATTCATCCATGACCCGTGCTAAAAACCTACCTACAAGTTTCAATCAAGCCAAAAACATAACCTCTTAGTGAAAGACATGTGGGTACAGTAAGTACATATGAGTGTTTTATCACCTACAGGGTTGGTTTTTCAACAAGGAATTATGTGTAAATGCTATGAAACTGTGACAGGATGTGTTCTTGTTCTCCCTGTTCTGCTGTAATAGTATGAACACATCAATCATTTAAAGCGAAGGGAGCCGTGTGTGAAGGGAAAACAAAAGTGTCATAATCTTGTATTTCAGAACAACTACAAAGAATTGTGGGGGTTCAGTGTTTTCTTTCTTTACTCCAGGTATTGGATAAGGGCCATTTGGATTGCACGTCAGGAGGACACCTACGGGTATAGAGTTTTCCTACAGCACTGCAATGCACAGGGGGAGGATGGATGTGTGGGAGTGTATGTTAAAAGGTGGGAGGAGGTGGGATTCTTGGGGATGATTATGTCAGTTCAGATCTGACAGCCCATAGCCAAACTTCAAACGGACTCATTTCTTATTAATGTCCTCTCTGAAGGGGGAGACAATGCATTCCTGCCGCAGGGGGGGATGACCAAATACATTATGCTGTGTGTGTATGCATGTGCTTGAATGTGTGTTTACAGGCTGCACGTGCGCATGCTTGTGTGTGTGTCCCTCCATGCGTGAATGTGTCTCTATGTGACAGATCAAAAGGGAGGCGGAAAATCCCCAAATAATAAATTGGGTCCTCTTTGGGATGCCACTCTATATGATGTCCTACACAACAGAAAGTGAAAGATCCCTCCCATTGCCCCCGAGTGCACGAACCGTGAAAGAACGACACATCAAACTGGGCAACTGGAGTGGAGGGAGTGTCATGTCACATCGGACGGGAGTGGAGGTTGCTGCCTGTTAACCTTTCAGGATGGCCAGATGCATCAGACAGTTGTCGCCGTCGCACTTCCAAACCCCCTGCCCGCCCCCTTCCTTATTCTACATCTTCCCCCCCTTCCTTCTCGCTGAATATTTTCACATTCCCTGACTCCGAAAACACTGTTAACAGCCCGTGCGACAGTGAGAGAGCGTGAGAGTGCGTGCGCTGTATGTGTGATGTGGTTAGCGCTCCGGGCTACGCCAAGCAAACGGCACTCGTCAGCCAATGTGAACAGACACCAAAAAAAGAATAATGCATGCTGATGAGGAGGTGGGGGTGCTAAGGGGATTGGGAAGAGGCTTGAAAGGTAGGTGGCCATGATTGCATGGCTCCACACTGGTGAATAATTCTCTCTCATGAGGGGGGTTAATGTCTCTGGCACTGCCAGCGTGTCACTCAGGAACACTGTGGCATTTTGTCGTTGCCACATTTGAACTTAGATCTCTTTCCGCGTACACAAACAGATACATGAATAACCTAGACTCATTAGAATCTCAACCTACAGACAGGACAGGAATAAAACTAAATACAAACTATCAATTCAAATGATCTGCCTTGTATCTTTGTTTCATCGCAATTATTTAAATGTGGAGCAACATTTCAATCACATATTGGCAGCATTCTTTGCTGCAACTCAGAGGAGTTGCCTTTTTGCCGATCATATGGTATGATTTTACTTCCATGAAATAAAGGCATCTTTTTGTAACCTTTGCACCTCTATTGGATAGCGCTCCAACACATTATAAACGATATGCTAAGGGCCGGGACATTTCCGACACACCTCTAGGCAACAGAGGCCGCCAACTAACCAATCAGCAGACTGGGCTCTGGTTTCAGACGGAGGGTGAAAAGAGAAACCCCATTAGCAATTATGATCTGAGCTTTCATGTGTATAGAGTATAGCTTAACATCAGTAGTTACGGTAACTCCCACGTGACCATGGCCTTTTCACTCCGTACTAGTAGAGTAGGACTTTATCAGGGTCGTACGCGTCAGAATATGACACATATTCGACAGAAGTGCAGATTTAAGTTAAATCACTCTGACATATATCCTCACCAAATACTGTACTGCAGTGTAAGTGTAGTGTAGGCTACTCAACGCAAGCTAAACTATATGACGTTATCTACCTTGCACACCAAGGAGTGTGTTAAAAAGTGAAGCCATCCTGACCAATCATACACTAACACGTTTCAAAGGGAACATATTATTCTTCACTTTACAAGATACCAGGCCGACTTAGTCACTTGCCTGTATTCCAGCATTTTTGTTGCTACATGTTTCATGCATTTTCAAAATAAATGAATGAATACATTTCTGTCCTGAGAAGAAAAGCATGCAACAACTAGCTGCCACACTGCATCAGATTCCTGTTTGGTGTGGATCAGAGCTTGGTGTGTGGTGATGTTGTATCAAGGGAATGTTTTTAGACGGAGACTGCCAGGTTGAGCAGAGCATGGTGAGATAAGTGTGGAAATCTAAGGCTTCATACGGCTTCTGTGGTCGGAGTGCAAACACTCGCTATGGCTCGGAGGGAGCCGGCTAAACAGGATGTGGGAATCTCTATGGTTGTTTTCACTTCTCTCAGTGTGTGAGTGTGTGTGTACTCGAGCATGTGTGACAGTATGTCTGCTTCCACATTTCCATTCTGTAAAGGGATTCACCGCAGCCTGACTGTCAATCTCAGATGGGCGGGGCTAGCTAAACATGAGAACGAATGAATGTTTTTTTTTTAAAGACAACAATTATATTTTAACCAAAGTTTTGGAAAAGTGCTACTGGACAAAAGTGCTACATCTCCAAGTGATGCTTCAACCACTAGCAGACACATTTAAAGAAAAAAACTGTGGCAAAAAACATGGAAGAAGTGTTGGATATAAAAGGCACATGTGATGCTTTACTGCACCTGTCTTCTATTTGATACATTAGCGTCAGATTCAGCCTTTTGGGATAGGTGAAACTTGTTAAACTAACCCGATTGTTAACAGAATATGGACAAAACAGACCTTGGGCAGTGCTTCTATGATTTGGAATATAGTTGAACACATGTCTGAGCAGATATAAATAATACAAACAATAAGGAGCTGCTATTCAAACTAAACAATCCATTCTCCATATATTCTGAACTCGCCAGTGCCTGGGATGCCATTCATCCTGCGGGTGATCAATAAATGCCATAAAACACATCATACAGGGAATACAGAGCACTTCAGTGTACAATAAGCACCGTTTTCCTGGTCAATGGATGATTGATGAGAACTATTTTTTGCACTGGGCAGAAGTCAGAGCAAAACTCACTTAGCTTTAGAGGATCCTTACTGTGTACTATTGACGGTAAGTTAGGATGTTTTCCCACTAGATCCTTGAATTCACTGTATAGCCAGGTGTGTTTGCTAAGTAGAACAGAATCATAACTTCCTTACAATTTTATAAAGTGCTATCCCTTGAAATGGGGGTCTTTGTGGGGTGTATCCAAAAGAGTTCCCTAAGCATTTGCGATTCAACGTGATTTCTTTGATGAAAAACCAATCAAATGGTTATCTTTTCCTAATAACACATACGTAACTTTAAGGTTGGACGATATTAATGTGTCAGGTACCAATTGCATTGTTCAACTTCCAATGTGTGGTTTTTAAAAAAAATAGTCTGGATTCTTCTGGAATGAATCAGAGCTGAGTCTGACCTCTGTTTTGTGGTGGATATGAAACCAGTTTCCTGGACCACTCCCAAGTTCAACAACAGCTTTTACACTTCACTAAACTTTTTAATCTGTCTGACAAAATGGCCTTGGGTGAGAATAACCTAAAGGTAATAGAATGATTCAGCTCACTTACTCGACTTTTAGAGGGGATCTAAACATTGGTCTTTCAGGAAACTGCCTTTCCCTTTGAGCCTTTACACAATACCAACATTCCTCGGCATCAGCCAGGTTTCTCCGTATGCTCCTTCAGATGTGGAGGCAGACGTTGTACTTCCAGGGGCAGGATCTGTCAGGCTGTCTTCCCTGCTGCTGCTGCTGCTGCCAGACACATGTGTTCTCACCAACTGCCTCACTTACCCTAATGAAAAACAAACTCCGCTTTGCACTAGAGGGACCCCGCGTTGAACAACAACAGCCTGAATTAAGCAATTTGCGGCAACGCATGCCATTGCCTCAGAAAGTGACAGAGACACGACAAAATAAATTGTTTTTTTTGTGATTGTTTTTGGAGAGGGAGAAAGATCATAATGAAATCCCCACAGTGGTGTACAGCAGGCGTAGGAGTGATGTAAAACTGTTGAAATACTTGTTCATATTTTCTGTTTTCCTAACAAAGAAAGAGGAACAACACGATGTTGTGTGGATGTGTGATGGGGTGTGTCTAGGCCACAGGACCTCACTCAACGAGGTCTGAATCTCTTTCATCCCCACGTGGAATTTGGAAGCATTTCTAAGCAGGGATGCCTTTATTGTGCACACAGACGTCTGGAGAGAAAGAGAGAGAGGGAAAGGCCCTGAACGAGTGACACATCACAGTCTGAGACAGCTCACTGTGTCAGCTGGAATACACACAGAGGCTCATTATGGGGGCTCCATTCTGCCTGTCTCACCAGGGACGCCCAGGATGGCAATGGGGGAGGGGGTGGGGGAGATATAGAAAAAAGGGGATCATAATCTCTTTTTTCTTGGTTCTTAAAAAGGAATGCAGATAGAGCAATCCTTGGTGGATCAGAGACAGCGATGAAAGAGCAGTACAAAAGTCAGGCAGGATAGGGGAGGATGCCTTGTGGCTTGTAGAGAAAGAGTTTGGGTATTTCCTGATACTGCGGTTGACAATGTGCAGCCAAGCTGTAATACATTTCCCGTTATAACTCTTTCACACTGCGATAGAATTTTGACGGATAAACAAAACGCAATTCTTACACCAAAAAGCAAAAATAGGTATCAAAGCGTTTCAGGTTAGTAGTGAGAGTAGTACTCAACCAATCATGTTTGGCTTCTTGTAACATAAGGCAAACAGTCCTAGTTGAGCGCAAAAGAGCTTAACTTCCCTAAAATCCCGTCTCTGAACCCATTGGCTATTGTCTGCTTTAAAATTGGCCTGTAAACTGGCTACTTCTAAAACAATCAGGTTGTAGACGCTGTCTCTCAACCCCTTAACTCGATATTAGTTGCTTGCGTTGCAGAACAGATTGTAAAAACAACCGGCACACGGACAAAGAAAGTGTTTGCTAAGATATGCACTGGCTACACCTGAACTCCAGAAAGTGGGACGTTGACCCAAGGCTATTTCGTCTTTGAATAAAAGCTGAGGGGTTCTGGGATTCCAAACTTAACTAGTGTTTACTGTCACCAGGGTATGGAACATGAGCCACAGTTAACATGCTTTTTAAATGCATAAACGACCTAACCCTGATCAATAACAAATAACTTGTTTTGTCTAATGATGTCTAGCTACACCAACCCTGAGAGAGGGCAGCACATATTAACAGAAGTTTGAGCGGTCTTTGTCAGGTAAATGTAGATATTTGTTCTACATTTGGAAAATCTTACCCATCCTGGAGGCTTAAAGCTTGTCGAACAATCTTCAAATGAAAATGACTGAATAAAAATCTCACAGGATGCTCTTTACTAAGAAGTGTGTACACCTCTATAACCTAAAATAATCATGAAGCCGAAAATCAGGTAATGTTTTCAGTAATGTAGGGGTTGTCAAAGTGGTGGTCATGAACTCAAAGCAGCTCTCAATTATTTACTCAGCACTTTTTTTACAGGACAGAAGTCAACTTATTTTCTCACCCTGACAACTGACGAAAGAGGAACACTGGATTTGTCTCAGAGCACTTGCTCCCCAATGAAGCAAAATAAGATTGAATGTCTTCACGATACCCACTGTTATGCTTGGTTTCATCCTCTCTGTTCTCTTACTGATTGAAAATGCAAGATACTGTCCCTCAGTGGCCCAATGGCACTCGCTTATCCTTTCAGCTTGGCCGCATCCAAAAAGGAGAAATAACTATTTTCTTGTGTAGAGTGTTGGAGTTTAGTATCTTGACAGAAATGCAAACAGAAAGGCAGGTTCACAGCCAAGTCGCCGGCTTTGCCTTTTTCTCCCACAATAGCGCTGGGGGGATTTTAAACGGGGCTTTCAAACCAGGGAAATCCATTAAGCTGTCAGTTGTCGTGTGCTGGCGAGGTGCCGCACACAGCTCACCTGTCTAATTTTATTGCTAAACCATGCTTTTTTTCCATAAAGCCCGTGCTTTTAAAAGGGCACGAGACAGGCTTTGGGACCACAATTGGTCTATAGGGCTATTTTCACAAATCCCTGCCATTGCCTTGTTCTTGAAAAATGGTTTACAGACCTTAATAATGTAAGACAATCTGCAAAAGGTTCACCACAAGAAAAGGACCATGTCTTTTCAACGCCTTCCTTACGCATTGGTTGTAAAGGCATCTGATAAAATAGAAATAAGGGTATTTAGAGTATTAAGGTATTTTCCAATGTTGTTCAAATCCAGCCTGTCCCTGGTCGAATACCTATTGGTAAAATGCAATACATGCACACAATGTTCATTTCTAATTGATGCCATTATACTGAACTAACCTCCTGACTATTATCAGGGCAAGTCAATCAGAATCCTTATAAAAACACACACTTGAGCCCAATAAAATACCCCGTGCTTCAAATCGGCCAACTTAATGGGGTTACTGGTGTCAAGAAGTTCAATCAGTTGGTCGCTCTCACACATCCAGTCATGTGGTTTTTCCTGCTGGTTTTGTCATTGATGTGACAGCTTCTCCCTCTGCGGACGGCACTGACCTGTCTTAGACGGTGAGCCAGATCACAACAATGTGAAGTGGACGGGACAGCCACATATACACGGTCCATACACAAGCACTGAAGATGTCAAGACAATGTGCACACAAACACACACGGAAAAAGGCTGTGCGGAGTGTGTGTGTGCTTGTATCGCCACAAGCGCACACACCGATCCTGAGCACAAACTGAAAGAGACAATGACACTCTAAATAACCTCGGATCGAGGCGACAGGGATGAATCTGACAAGGAGTCCCGTCATCTGTGAGGGGTTATAGGCTACTTGAATCCAAGGCTATTACCAGCTTTTTTCATTCAATCTCTGGAGAAAACCACAACATCACAACTAGCACAAACACACCTTTTATCTACTCGGTGTCACATCAAAGCTGTCCACACTCGAACTCGGTTATAAATGTGGCTTATTCTACATATATTGTTGACTGATGGATACGAGTCTGATTAACCCAACATGCATGGCATTGCTACAGGGTCAAATCCTTCAATAACGGCATAAAAAGACTGCTGAATCGAGTCCAGCCAGCTACTTTATGCAACCAGTGTTAGATTCAGATAAAAACTGTTTTGTTTAAGACGTTGGGATTCAATACGATTAGCCCAAGACTCAAAACAATGATGTCTGATGATGAAGAAACTTTAAAATGTCCTCGAATGCTTTGATTTTTTTGCCATTCACAAACTATGCAAATGAATGGCAGCACATATAACATTATGTGATAGAACTTCTTGCTTACTTATAAAAAATGAAAAAAAGTATTTGTTTTCGCAACATCATACATTTTAGTTATGGTTTTACATTCTTGGTTATCTTGTCATTCTTGTGCTACATGATCTATTTTCATTCCTACCTGCTTACTTGCCCATAGGTATGGAGTGTATCAATACAGATGGAAAGGAAGTTAAGGTGTCAATAAATAAATAAAAACAAGGTCTAATGATTATTACTGACGAAAATTCTGATCAAAAATTGTCTTTGTGTTTATATTTAGGTAGGACAAATTAATTACATCTGCAAAACATCAAAGTATAACATGTAATAGTGGCAGTAGCATTTGCTACATATTTCTTTTTCCTTTTTTACCTCTGGTAGGGGGACTGCCCTCAGACTCATTAAGCTTGTTACTTTTCCCCACTGGCTGGCAAAACAATATCTATATCTTGGTGGAAAGCCTTGAAGGGTCGCCTCTTAAAGCACTCAAGATGATGTAATCTGGCCATGAGGCCGCTGAAATGACACCAGTGGACATATCTGGCAACGGCAACAGCCGTTAGCCTAGCACAAAGCGGGCTGAGACACACTAACCGAGTGATCCAAAACCACTGCTAAAACGAGAGTGGAACAATTGGGGAATGGAGAAAACCACAGCAGACTATGGAGAGGTTAACAAGGTAATGAAAGTTGTTTTCAAAAGAGATTTGATTTGAAATGTAAGCCTACATTGATGTAATCCTCCAAAAATGCAACTAAAGGCCCTAAAGCTAAATCTGTTAATAGTGAGACACAATTAAATGTTTTATGTGACATTACCATGGGGGGACTTGGGTTATAAAGTAGCTTTGTTGCTCAATAGTTGAAAGCTGCAGCGGTAAACAGAGCTGATAATGGAAGCAGGGCTGAGCTACATATTAAGGGTGCAGTGAAACCAAAACATTGTGCTAAAAGAAGCCAAGAAGCTCCCGGCGTCGATGTTATGGGGCTAAGTCTTTAGGTCTTAGCTCCTCTTTAACATCTCCATGGTAAAACTCATTTTCCATGCGCCTTCTGTGTTATAGTGAGAGGCATTAAGGTCTTGGCTGTGACACATACAATCACTGTGAACTGAATAATGCAAGAGACATAAAAGGAAGTGCCTAAGGTATTGTATGTGGCAGGAGTCGAGGTCTAAGTGTGTGCTGTTTCTCATCCAGCCACACCTCATGGTGTAAATTCACTCTCATTAATGAGCAATGGTCAGCAGATCCCTAATGTGTGTTTCTTTAAGTGAGAATGCATGTTTAGCTTGACAAGAGCTAGTTGCACTCATAAACACTACAAGATTTGGTTTCAAAGTGATCAAGATAAGTTATTATATTAGCAACAGGTGTTTGTCACTGGAATGAGACTTTTGACAGGTGCTAGTGGTTGATTATAATGCAGTTTTTTTGTCACATTACATCACACAAATGGCAGGCCAAGTTGTGAAAAGTCCTCCTGTGGCTCCAAACACTCCCTCTATACCAACACATTAAGCCTCTATGACAGCTGACTTTGCCTTCTGAAAAGCATCTGTTACAAGATGTATCTGAGTGGAATCAGGGGTAATTTGTTTAATGTTTGAAAGGGCACAATCTAGGCTCAGGAGCAGGGAAAGCTTTTACGATAATGCATTTTTTCCATCATGGTTTTTTGTCCCAGTGGACCACCAATAGAGAAGCATAGCAGGAATGGAGACTTTTTTGTAAAAAAGACAAAAGGTTATATTTGGTTACTTTCATATTGTCTTGAATCAAAAGGTTAACATTTGCACCACCGTAGGGATGTTCGGGTTCAATTGTTCTACGCAGGATCCCTGCATGGACTACTGATGAGCCTTACGTAGCTGCTGAAGTCAAGGACATCGTGACAAGGCATGATTTTTTTTCTCCATTCTATTTAATTATATGGTACATTAGCCTAAATGTACCTGGGAGAAAGGGGGCTGTAAACGCTTGGGGTGTGTTTCAGGAAAACAACTGAAGTACCGTAGGAGATACAGTACAGCAGATGGAGGGAAACATGAAAGCAATAATTTAGAGTTTCATGAACGCCGGGCTACAAGCTGCTTCAATTACTTTTTTTCTCATGCTTCTCTCTCCCTCCATCTATCTATATCTTGTTTCCCTCTCTGCATCGGAAAAATATAAAAGCAGTTGGTGGGGTTTGTTTGCTTTATTACCTTTTGATAATGGAAGATGTTGCATCCTGATCAGGCCCACCAACGACAGGAAATGGGATTTGTCAAATAGGCACGAGGCAGCACGGCCGTGACGAGGCTCGACATGTGGAAGCACACCGCCCCTCCGTATTGAGGCTCTGGGCTGTGCATGTAATACTCGCTTCGTCTATTGTTTATTCATTGCTTCCTGGACCTCGCAAAGTATTGGAAAAAGCCGCAGAAGGGTGGGTGGCGGGTAAGGGGGGAGATGATTGCTGTTTTTCTTGCTTGGTGACATTTGTGTTCCTTAGAGAAACATACAGTGCACCACCAACTGCTCCAGGCAGGCTCCTCACATGGTTTAGAGTTTGTGCTTTAATAGTTGAGAGTTGGTGACGCTTTATAGCGGCCCTTTGGAAACAACTCGTAAAAAAGAGGGAAAGACGGATGGCTTTATTCCGACTGCAGTAGCGGAAACAAACAAAAACAGATCCCGGCCTCCTGCAGATACAGTAATTAGAAACAAGTATACATGAAAGATAATGAGTACATGTTTCTTATTCAACTAGCAGATACAGTATAATTGCTTTTTACACGGCTTGCTCACTTTTTGAATATTGTTTTTTATATTTTCGAGGAGAATCTTTGGATTCATGATGGCTAAACTGTCCCTAGAAAAGTAAAGGAAAGCAGTGCTAGAGAAGGAAAGAGGTTAAAGGACGGAGCCCTGAACGTCATAAAAATCAACAGAAGAAGACAGACAGGAAGTAAACACTAACGGGAACACGGCATGGGTTCTGGCAGTGTTTGAAGGATGGTTTATGGAAAAGAAAATGTGAAGAGACTTAGACAGTTATAGAAAACTTTGATCAGTGCTGCTCTCTCTTAAAGTAACTTTGCTGTTGCTGCAGTTTATCAATATTTCCTCCTCTGTTTATTTAGTAAGTGGCCGTCTAATAAGCAGTATACTGTGCAATAAGGCGGTCGTTAATGAAAACCTGAAAGCGTGACCATGGAACCTGACGTGAAGCAGATGGATCGTGACCACCCTTGACCATTCTTTACTTATGTAACTTCCATTGTTTCACGCTTGTGTTAACATAGCCACCAGGAGCCCAAAAACATGGTAATTTTCCCACGTTGTACCATTGAAAGGCAAGAATCAAGGTGTGTCTACCTTTTTACTTTTTAATTTCACATCCCTACAGCAAAGCTACAAACACGTTCCTATCATACACACTTACATACAAGATATAAATCAGCACACAAAATGAGGTAAAAATATTCATGAACCATTTTAATTTCCCATGTTTTCAATGCCCTCCTCCAAACTACTTTCGGAAAACCACCAGTGAAGAATTAAATGCAACCAAGTAGATGAAGTCCAGTTTGGTGATACGCCCCCCCGGCTTTGAAGGTGACAACACATCTTTTCCATGTTTGCTAAGGTCGAAAACATGCTCTTTTATTGCAGCAGTAATCTGTTGCAGACGACTAATTCATTCATGAAGCCATTTTCCCTACTGTTCAATTTATCCAACCCATAAGCCACTTTATTAAGAGAGCAAAGCACACAGAGGTTTGGTTCAGATAATACACCCAAGTGCTCCTATTAAAAGCTCATCTGAATAACTTTGATAGAGAAAAAATAAAGGCATGACAATTAAAAAAGCTTTAGGACTGTTATGAAATGTGACTCTGCCTTTTAAAAGTGTCCAACAGCCCCTGGAGATTTCTGAATTATTCAAATGAAGTGCTGCTAAAAACTCCTGGACATAAAGAGGACTTGTTCCAAAGCCATTAGAGCTTTTGTGAGGGTGACGAGTGCACCATGATAGCTATCGCATGCTTGATGCCTTACATAATTTAGTGTGACATCACTATCGGCACAAAAGGCAAACACAGTATATTGAGTCGAGTTGTAACGAGAAACTTCCAAAAATGAGTATTTCATCTCTGAGCAATTGACTTTTTTTGCTCATTTGTTTTCCGAGTATTGGCAGAAAGGTTGTGGAATAGTTAAGTTGGCCATCTTCAGAGAAACAACAGATTGTGGGGTTTTAAAAAAAGGGATAAAAGATAATTAACAATGGGGTTTTTGTTGCTCAACATCGAATATTTTGAATAGTTGTTTTAAACGTTCACATATAAACATTGTTCATTCATGAGGACAGGAGGCCATTGGATTAAGAGTGAGCTTTTACTCGTTAAAAGTAATGTGTACAAACCTGATTACTAGTTTCAAACCACTCATTTGAATCTGGTCAGGATGCAACAGAGCCGGAGCAAACGCATGTAAATGGGTAGGGACTTGCTGTGAATTCTAAGGGGTGTAATAACAGCGGCGTTGTGGAGTGGGGAGTTTGGAGAGGCACCGTCTAATTGGCAGGGATGAGCGCTCAGCAGCGTGCCCATAAAGCTCGGCCTCTTCCTGAGGAAAAGGCTCATTTTGAGGCAGGCGGGCGGGCGTGCAGCAGCAGGCTGTGGACAGGGCTGCACAGCGGAGGAAACTGTCTCCGTTCCAGTCTCACACGCCTCTGACTGAAAGCTTGGCAAACACACACAAAGGGATAGTATTTAACAGCCAACAGAGCTCCCTGCTTCCCACTATGTGCATTGTCTGTAAGTCAGTTAATGGCATTAGAATGACCACTGTTCAAGACATTGCAAGCATGTGTGTATGACATGTCTTTGGACACCAAATCCTTTCATCCCTCTGGGGACCTGGTGCTGGCCGAGAGAAACCGAGCGGACAGTGGCAGCTTTTTGTGTGTGTGTGGCTAAAGTATTGACTTTATGTAGAGTCCGTGTAGTGGAGGCAGCTGTACCAGTGGGCATTTCCACTGGGACTCTGTACTGTATTGAAAAAGAAAGACCTATGTGCCTGTGTGTCAGACAATGGCTTATCAAACACAGCTAATGAGGACAGAGGACCTTTGTTTCCAGCGTTTCATTCACTGACTTAAAGACTTGTTTAGTCAAACATTCTGGTGGTCAGAAATCCAAAGTATCGCGTAACGGCAGCATGAACGCAATGACTTTTCATACCAAAGGGTTCTTCCACATTTTAAAAGTGTTAAGGACACAGAGGAGAAAGTTTGCTAATGTGACTATTTTAGCAGGTCTTCAGTTTACCATATCCATTGTATTGGTTAAACTCCATATCAAGCTCTTATTTACCAATTAGGATGCCTTTTTTTCTGCAGGTTCAATTCAAATTTAGAACAAATAACCTAAGTTCTAAGGGGACATATCTGCACATGATCTCATGGCAATCCATCCAATGGTTGTCAGGACATTTTACTCAACACCACGTGTCAAATGTATGACTGGTGCTGGAGGGAAAGTCAAAACTCCACAAAGTCATCATGATACATCCATTTCACTTATGAGCCGATCAATCTATATGTGGATATTTTACAGCTTAAGTGAAAACATTTGACTTTCTGATGCTGCTGGAGGAAACGTCAGGGGAGTGCCAAAGTTCTGTTGGCTAAACGTCTAGGGGAAAGATAGTGGTCAAAGTTAAATGAAACTAACAGAAACTGGACTAGTTACAGGCAAACCACCTACACTTTTCAGGTATTTGTGTCAATAAAACATAAAACTAGTTAAGGCTTCCGAAGGAGGACAGATATTCTTTGCATAATTATCAACATTCTAGTACAATATTTGGTCTCAGAGGTCAATTCCAAAGCAATTTCTAAATACTGTGCCACATCTTTTGAATTTATAAATTCCCATTTTAGTATTTTAAGCTCTATTTAGTAGCATTTCTGTTTTATTGTTATGGTATTGTGCTTATTCAGTCTTGGTGGGCAATACAGTTTGAGTCATTTCACTAAGTAGTTCTTGAGGTCTTGTCAAGTCTGCTTGCATCACTGTGGGACTGCCATATCCATCAGGCGTTAGTTCAGTGAAAAGCCTTGCTTCAGCACAGAGCTCTTAACTCATGACACATCGTGCCCTCAGAGCAGTGACGGAAGCTTTAGCAGGCAGAGCATCATGCTTAACGAAAGGACGACCTCAACTTCAAGGTGTTTACCCTCACCATCAGGAGAACCCTCAGAGGACGGGGAGGTCGACGACGGAGCAGAGGAAGAGTGCTCATGAGTTCAATGCCTGAAGGGGCCTGCCATTAAAAATAAATGAAAAGTACACCGAGACACGCCACCTGTAGAGTGGAAAGTTTGCCCGGAAAACACAGAGAGCAGTATTCTGTTTGAACAAATCAAACTGATCAAACAGTTTTCTGGGAAGAGGAGGGAGGACACGAGGGAGAGGAAATGCTCGTTGATGGAATATATTCTCGTGTGGAGAAAACTTCTGGTGTTTCAGTTGAAGGATAGGGGGATTTTCTTTGTTGATCTCTCATAATTTGTTTTGCATTTGCATACAGGAATGAAATATTTGAGCCAGATCACATTTTGAAAATGTACATGACAGTTTTCACAGGTTGTCACTTTATATTGATCTTAACATCTACAGAGAAGGAGCCCGGCAGCTATGAAATATTAAACGCATTTATGTATAACGATGTACAGCTCTCATTGTCGCCTGTCAAATAGTGTACTATCACCATGTCTCAAAGATCATTTGCACCTTATGGCACTTCCTGTTAGCGCTGGCATGTGTGTCACTATGCAATATCCTGGAAAATAATGAAGATATTCTGAGCTGTGAGCTACGGTTCTAACCATATCGCTCCCTGGCAGAAACTCAATCTGACCAACACAAAGTAGTATTCATAGAAATCATCCCAAAGAGGATGAGAAATGACGGTAGAAGACAGAAAAAAGTCTGATGCGACAATGCATTTTTGAGGTCTAGACACCGGGTAGGAAGTCTTTTTTTACCAACAATACATCCAGAGCCATCTAAATTACCACTTATAGAAGTGCCCTCTAAAGTGCGAGAGGATAGAATCTCACTGAAGAAGATCGGGAGCAGCTGGAGCTCAAACAAAACATATCATTCTGAATAAAAACCTACACTTCCATTTTGGTTACGAGAGGTATTGAATTATTTATTATTATAAGAACATTGGACTTTGTTTTGTTCGACAGAATAAAACTGAGATCTAGTATCTTGGCAGTTTCTAAGCTACACATATTTCACAAGATAAAAATGTAAACTAAAACCCACATACACAAAGAAGGGCGTGTTATAAAAATAAGAGATTGGTTTTGGATAAACATGACATGATTAATGGCTGATATTCGAACAAAAATGCTCGGGTCGGACCAGATTTTGAGAGCCTTTCTTCCTTATAGTTGTGATATGCTATAAACTACTTTCCATGTATGACTTCTACTAACATTCTTCTATCCTCTTGTTTCCATGAAACTAAATCATGTTAGATCCTTCAGAACGTGCGGTTTTGAATGAGTAGGAATGGAAATTGATACAATTTTATTGATCAAATTGCATTATCGGTTCTGCTCAACAGTCCAATCCTTTATACTTTTCCTTATTGGTTCCTGATCAATTATCAGAGAGCAACAGGTTTTCAGAGTCAATTGAGCCATGTTGTTATCTCTAAGTCTGGTGAGTTACCCACTGCTACTTCCTGTTTCCAAGTCATCAGTTTTACGCCAACATCCATAAAAGTGTTCGATGGTCTAGGAATATTCAATTCTGATGGATCGGACCATTTGGAACCAGTTATCCAGTTCCATCCCTAAGTGGGATAATTTAATGAAAAAAGTAGAGGCAACTAAGCTGAAAAAAAACTTTGTACTTTGGCTGTACAGTGTAAAGAAGCAGTATATTAATCACAGACATAGCCTTTCAAACTTGGTGATCTAATCCAATGTGTGGGTCAGTGGCTGATGGCATCTGTGTGAGTGGCAGGGAACTGGAACAGCCGTACGTCCATCTGTGTGTGTGATTCTGTCTATGTCAGTGCTTCTGTTCTCCTTTTTACTCGTCTGCTCCGTGGAGGGGGGGTGTCAGGACGGAACAGTTCCCTCAGGACAGATGTGATTTCAAGCAGACTGCTGGGTCTGCATAAAACAAAGATGCAAAAGAACTGTTTCCAGCTAAAAGAAGGCTTCCTTTTATTCTCCAACCCCCTCTCGAGAGAACGACTGCTTCTATAACAACCGATGTAGGTGTGATTGTACATAAGGTATGGTATATAGTAAAAACCTACAATATGTAACAGCAGTTTGGTACTTTTTCGAAAAATCGTATAAAATAACCAAAAATACAACTGTTACTGAAACATTAAGCTATTTATTCATATTTTACATAGATAATCATGTTAGAATACTTTTTATTACAATTAATGGTAATTGGAAGGGGGTGGTGTTAAATAAGTCAATGTCTTTCCTTAGCGCAATAATAAAATGACATGCTGCAACCATAATATCAAAACATGTAGTGATTGGAGTTATAGCTGACAACGTAACATTGTGTCTACTTTATCAAACTGCCTCCTCTTCGGTGTCTGATAAGAAAGACTGGGTTTTGCCCAATGGTTTTCTTTTATCCCTCTGCTGTCTCCTCACTGCCACTCACAGAGGGCCATAGAATGAGTTCTTATCTGGTGTGTGTGGGCTCTGAGCACACACACACACATACACAAACACACACAGGACCGGCATAACAAGCAGAATCGCCTGAGAGATGGACCGCAGAGATACCATACAAGCGAGCAGGAATACATTAATAGTCAAGTGAGATGAGCCATGCAATATTAATCAGAGCATTATCAAACATCATCTCAGATTGACTCTCACATGCCGAGCATCTGCATTGAAATTCACACACACACACACACACACACACACACACACACACACACACACACACACACACACACACACACACACACACACACACACACACACACACACACACACACACACACACACACACACACACACACACACACACACACACACACACACACACAACAAACTTGAAGTACGTCTCTGCAGGGGGGGGGGGATTTAATTGAAGAAAAATTTAAGAGAGATTACTTTTGTTATCTTAAGTTGGTTGAAATATCCAGTGTCAGGGAAGTAAAGCAACATTAGCTATTCCCTCAAGAGAGTCATGTGGCACTGGCGTATAAGTATTAAGCCAAATGTGGGGTGAGAGGAGGTTTACACCAGGGCCCCCACGGGGTTAGCCGCTCAAATGAAGCAAATAGGGAAGCAGCATGTTCCCCTATGCCTTGTCCCCATAGATAAACAAACAGATACACATAACAACCTCCAGTAGGTCATGCATTAGCACTGGGAGGGAAGTGTTGTTGGTCGGGTGGCGAGGGGGGGAAGCTAAAGGACAAGTTTTTTTTTGCAGTAGAGCTCAGCTAAAAAAGTGTGTATCTCCAGGCACTGACCTTCATGAGGCTGTGGTTTGAAAAGCATTCTTAAATTGTGTTGTGTTTTGAATGAACCATAATACAATTTCTCAAACATCTTTGTGCAACTTGGAGCCTGGAACGTGCAAAGGAAAAGTTCCAGTCTGTATTATTTTGATTTCTTGCAGATTAGATACAGGTAGTGCATTGCTGCCTCGCGCCTATCAAAGACACCACTTGGTCTATTGCGAAGGGAAATGACGCATGACACATGGAGCCGCTTTCTAAAGCCAGGTGTGAAATGACGTACTTCGAGATGTCCACTTGTGATCAGATTACCCATGATGCAGGATAATGCCAGATGTGAACAGGGCCTCAGTCTCAGTTTAGTAGGTTTATGCTCTGTCTTCCTGATGCTTCTACTCTAGTGCCCTCAAGGAGGAAGGGGGAGCCTGTCATGCCATGTTGCTTG
This sequence comes from Eleginops maclovinus, assembly GCF_036324505.1. Classification (NCBI taxonomy): domain Eukaryota; kingdom Metazoa; phylum Chordata; class Actinopteri; order Perciformes; family Eleginopidae; genus Eleginops; species Eleginops maclovinus. Next base: position 5,566,833 of record NC_086356.1, read on the forward strand.
GTATTTATGTGAGTGGGTGGGGGCAATAGCCCTCAGCATTGTTACACCTCACACCTATCACCTATGCGCGTATGCATCTGCAGGAAGGTGGCGACCAGCAGTAACCAGGCCAGACAGACCGCAGCAGAAGTGAAGGATCGCAGCGTGGCAGCTGTTCCTTATTACCACCGTCTCTGGAGGTCAAGCAGAGTGTCTTAGTGTAAGTGAGTGTGGGATCTGAGGTTCCCTCTGACGTCTTTGCAGTAGCGAGACACTCCTTGGTTTGCTTTCATCCTCTCCTAACATAAGGAGCAGAGATTTTGCATTGTCTCTTAATCGCATGGACTCAAAAACACTCCTTAGAATGATATCTGGTTGCCTGCCAAACACTTACAATATTTTCATTCTTACATTACAGTTTGCCACTCAGATCTTGACATGTTCGACTGAGAAGCTGTGACACTGAATCTGTCCTTCACCCTGCAATCTTCTAGGTATTCATGACAGCCATAATATTGAGGGACCACTTCGATATTGAAGGCCATTCAAGGGTGAATACCATTCCTAAAGTAGAAGTTATGGGGCTGTAGGTTAATTAAACCAAATGTAATAATGTATGTAAAAAACATTAAAAGGATTACTGGACGAGGGTGAGTGTTGATGACAGATTGAATCAACATGTTATAAAGCAAGGTCAGCTCTGCAGGCTACAAACAAACCTACATTGTGTTAATGAACTATTGAAGATAAAACCCTCAAGAGAAAAACAGCCGCAAACGGCATCCCTAAAAAACGTTGGTTCTGCTCTGCCTTTGATAACACTCTTATTTGCATTGCCTTGCAGGACCTAAAGTGACTCTTCCTAAATGAATCAATGCAGTTTGACAAAATGCTTCACTCTGAAACACACCATGATCATATTTCCACTCAACTGTGTTGTATGTATGCGAGCACGGTCACATCGAGTATCACACTTAATGTGATGCGTCTGGAAGAAGTTTTTCAGCCGGAAGTTAGCCAGAGATGTTTGTGGTTGTGACGTCAAGCTGATTAGCTCAATTCATTTTGCATGAGCCCAAAAACGAGCAGAAGACTAGACATGCAAACAAATGGGACCATGGTATGCTTAGTCACACTCTGATGCCTCTGAGGCGTGCTTCTGGGCGTGCATAGAGGGGGAAATACTGTTTTTTATTGCTTACGGTTGGGTGATTTAAATTGAGCTGAACCAAAGCAGGGATGCAACAAGCCATAAATCCCAAATCACTGAGCAGCGATCTGAAAATGAGGACGAGGAGGAATATAACGGAGAAATATGAAACCATGACTGTTGTTTATTAAACATTCCAAAACTATTTAACTCAATCTAATTTTTTTCCAGGCCTCGCGGTGTTTGTGTGGAAAGTCGTACAACAGTTATGTAGCCTGCTGATGAAGTTAAAGTGCCAAATAACATAGAACATGTTAATGGGAAGCCCGGAAGCAAACAAGGAAACAATGTGAGTCAACTTTTACTTGTTGTTTTCTCACAAATGTCATTCTGGAAAATGATCCACTATAATTATGAAGAAGAGACACAGAAATTGCATTATTTTTTTTTATATATCAAACTTAAAACTTATCTCTTTACTGATCTAGGACAGTGAACGTTGGACTTTAAAATCAATAACTAAAACTGAAGTTTTATAAGTAAACCATTATATAAATTAAACCCTAAACTAAGAAGTGATGACATTTTTTCTGGAAAATATCAAAAGTTGGCCAAATACATCTACATCACCAACAAATCTTGCATTCGGTGAAACGTATTTGTATAAGTCAATTAAATAAGTTATCTAGATTCAAATTCAACTCCCTTTTTTGGACAAAATTGGAAAGACAGAGTTGAAATGGGGAGACAGAGGGGCTGACATGTGGCAAATGGTCCTTGGCTGGATTCTCTCCACTGCTTGGGGACCTAGCCCCAGAATAGGGGACCCAAACGCAAGTTTCTTAAAACATTTCCTTTATTATGTTTACAACTTATTTCTAAAAATCTCCAATTGGATCTGCCAGCTCTGTCAAGAAAAATCTAACTACTAACTGGTTTGTAGATGGATTTTATACAGTCCCTTTCCATTTTATTTGGCAGCACTGGGCTAAAGCTAATGCATTCATCAATACAAACAATAATAATAATACAACAATAAAACAGCCCAACCGCAAAACATTATTTCTAAAAGCCTATGAGTTCAGCTTTTGTTGTCAATGTTTAAAAAAGCAGTTTATTTCTGGTGCTGTTCATTTGCATTGTGTTATACTAAGGGAGGAAGATGTTTACCGGAGACAAATATTTTCCCACTCTATATTTCTCATGAACTCCCCTTCCTGTCCTGATGTCAATAGTCTTGTTTCTCTTCACTAGTCCTCCAGGAACCATGGTCGAATGATGGGCTGTTGGGAATATTTGTTTACTCATCTTTAAACTGCCGTCAGAAAACCATACTTATTGAGCCCAAGCGCAGAGGTTACAGTGAGCTGTACGACACAGTAACAGATGGTGAAAACAGTAGGTTTATGCTACTCTATCTTTCATTCCTCTCCTCTCCTCCTCTCACAGGACCTTAAAGAGTCATTTCTCCAGTCTGTCAGAAGGCTCGGGTTGAAAGGATCCCATAAGAAACTGCCATTTATACAGTATATAAATTCCATATTCACAGCCTCGTACTTATCATTTTTCTTTTACTTCTCCATCAAGGAGGCAGGGGAAGTAATTTAGTGGCGGAATATGGAGAGTGTCAGCCAGTGGGAGGTAAAGATGCCGGTGCCTCTTTCCCCCTGAGGGAGAAAAAGGATGGTATTGCCTTTTCAGCAGACAGGCTCTGGTTGCCACTGTGAGACGATGTTTTAGGTTGCTAAGCCTTATACTAAAGGAAGTTGTAAACCTTCAAATATTGCACATTATGAGCTGTCGTGTCAGAGATTCTGGGTGTTAGAGACTTTTCAACCAATACTGTCAAGGGATGTGTGAGCAGTTGGACTAAAATACTGAAAGACCAATACTGCTTTGAGAAAGAAGGGTACTTTATAGGTGGCACAGCTGCATACAATGCCAATGTATAGATGCACGAAGACACGAAAGGACACACATTCACTCTAGGCAGCACGACTAGGCTGTTTTTTTTCTGACATGAGCAATACATATTCACATATCCTAAAGCTGATGAGTATACAAATGCAAGGACGAATAAAATAAACTGGAAAATAACTGGATTGAGTCAAACCTGTCATAAATGGTGAGCACTAGCTAGCTAACGTGCAAATGCATTGGTTGTTTGGGAGCCCAGAAAACAGAACGAAATGTTGAATTCAAGTAGAAGATTATGGCGTTCACACAAATATTGTAAAGACATGTTTTACTTAGATCCATTCAGAACAATTTGACTGTTTGAGGAGTCTGTATTTGTTGAGAATACAAAAAACAGGTGACTTAAAATGTGTATGAACATTAACCCCTGACTTTAATTTGAGTCTTCAAAAACCGACCAAGAACTCTGCTTTTTTTATCCTTCAGTTTCTCCCTGTTTGGTTATTAGTTCTCTATTTTCAGATACTGACAAGCTCAAGGTGAAACAGTCCAAACACTCTTTGATAGCTTTTGTACTTAGCTAATCAACGTTTTTTCATGTGTTTCAGTTGAATTTGTATTCAATTTAAAAAGAACAAAGGAAAACGACAAGGTTGTTATTGTAGGGTTCAAACACAGGATGGATTTCTGATTTGATTTACCTTTGACAAAGGAACAGCATCTCCTCAATCTAAAACGTAGATATAAACACACCACCTATATGGTTCCTTTATGAGAGTAGTGCGGTGTGTGATGCCATCGTGATAAGGTGTATTGCAGGGGAGAGAGCCTGGCAGCTAATTGATCTGATATAAGGCGATGGGCCTGTGTGTGTCTCAGTTGTTCTAACCGCCAGATAATCATGATCCATTTCCCAGTCGGCCATCCGGGGCCGAGATGTTGCATCCTAATATAATCCATCGAGCTGGGTTTTGCCTGGGCAGATAAGTGCGGTAATTAATTATATTAGAGCGGGAAACTTCATTAGATGGCTAGACATCGGCTTCAGCACACCTTAGCCTGAGAAGCTCATGTAGCTGAGCTCATAAGCGTAACTGCAGAATCACGCATATACACTAACGTAATTACTTGCATGTCATTGCTCATTCACATGTTCATGGGCCCCGAAGGGAAATAGGAATTATTGATGCTTATCAAAGGGGTTGAGTTAGATTTGAAGCTAACAACTTCAGCTTCCATCTTGGATTGCGTTTTGCAACCTGAGGGACTTTCTGTTTATAACTGCATTTTGTGTAAAGCACTTACGTTTGTTTTTCTCAATTAAATATATATTATTAAGCATTCACTTTGAAATAATCACAGCATAAAATATATGACGATGTTAATGGATCGTTTTCATCAATCAAACAACAATTATGTACTCAAAAAACTGTCATCTATTGAATGGAAAGCAAAGGAAGGGAGACGTTATAATGAAGAGAGTCACAGTGTACATATTCCTGAGGATAAACATGTATTTCACTTCAAAATCACTATTTACTGTGTAGCATGTGCTCTGTATGACATTAGTCCAAATCAACTCCCACAGTGACCACAGACATGTGCACAAACAATGTGTCAAGCTTTGCATAACATGTCACATGGGATCAGGTTATGTACTAAAACGTGGTATATGACTAAAAGAGGGTTGGGGAAGGGGAGAAGTACATGTGGGTCCTGACCTTTTAAGCATCACCGAACCCTGTGGAAACATCTGCACCGCATGCTTCTCGGTTGAATGAGTCAAAAAAGTGACGTATGCATCGTAGCCTCAGTCAAAAAGTTATCGAAATTTAAGAAAAACAAAAGGAAAGGTAGCCAGGTTTCAATACCTGAGAAAATAAATGTTGCTGAACATTTTTCTGGTGTTTGACTAATTGATCAATTAACTGTTAGTCGATCGACAGCCATATAATTGCCACCTTTATAAAGATAATGTGATAAAGTGGTAGTTTCAGTCTCAAATCTCAAGATTCCCTGCTTCTCTCAGTTTTTTATCGTATTAAACTTTAACTGACTTGATTAGACCTCCTCTGAGGACCGAATGTGTTGTCAGGGCCGACGTTTACCCTGCCGTCCTTCTTATTGGTCCATTAGCTAGGCTACATCATGTAATTACAACTAACCCGGCTAATCAACCTTCGTAATTAGACACACCTGCGAGGGTTAATGAATAGACCTTTTTCATGTCAGACATGTTGACCCGTTATAGAAGGAAAACACAGGTGAATGTTATTCCTTTAACGAGGGGCCAGTGACCACGGATATTTAATGGCAGGTGTAGTGATGGCAGGTATCAGTCAAATGTGTACCGCGCAGAACAAATGGCAGGTAAACTATGATAGAAAGCAAAACAATTTATTAGATTTGTATGAATCTAATAAAATAAGCAATGCTCATTTATTGCATAACAGGAGTCATACATTCTTCCTGATCTCTAGGGATATTACACCTCATGTTCCAGGTTATTAATAGTCTGGACACACAATCTGAAGTAAAGAGAGAACAGCAACACACACACACACACACACACACACACACACACACACACACACACACACACACACACACACACACACACACACACACACACACACACACACACACACACACACACACACACACACACACACACACACACACACACACTTGCAGAGATAATAAACTTAAAAGTAAACACATGGTCCCGACCCACAAGCAGCGGGGTAAAGCAGCCACTTAACAACAACTGCAACCTGATGAACTCATAGGACGAGGGGCTTTTGTTCTGCACACACTATATTAATGACACGAGTACACAAGACGGATCAACAGCTGGACTTGCAGAATCAATAAAATGTTCAGCCGGCGTCTCGGCGCTCGGCTGAACAGCAGAGCGTATCTCGTTGCTTATTCAGAGGAGCAGCCGCCTGTTTGTCCATAATGAGCTTCCTCATTAAGGTGTGGGAGGACTGATGGGCAGAAGGAGAGTGTGTCAAGCCAAGGTGTGTTTGTGTGTGTGTGGGGAGAGAGATCCTGCTGATGGGAGGGTTTGTTGTGTGTTTGTGTGTTCTGTATGTTGTAAAGTACCAGCAGCATTTGGAGGTGATTAGAATGAGCACTGAGCCGTAACAACTGTCTGTTATTCTCCTCATGTCAGATGAAATCAAACAGACCAACTGCCATGAATAAATGCTATTAGGTACTTAAGAAGTGCAGCTATTAAAACCCAATTCATCTTTCTATTTTACATTAATATATTAAATGTGAGAAGATAGTGTAATATGCCCTAAACAATTTCCCAGTCACATTGTATTCAAAATAATTGTTTTTCATATGTACAAAACAAGACTTGCCTTTTACTTTATTCCAGTTTATAGTCATGACTTATACTTCCTTGACGATATACAGTAAAATACAATTCAATATGTATTTTGTTAATGATCTTTATCCTTGAGTGTCTTTCTTTGTGTAAGAAGTGCTAATTAATACTGTAAAACAAATAATTACACATTAAAACACTATGTAGAATCCACTCATTTGTGTCACCTTAACTTAAACTAGAAGCTTTTGTCACTCAAACCTGGGTTTGAATTAGAACTTATGTTTATATAATACATGCTAAAGTCTCACTTCTAGCTAACTTGTTTTTGCATACATAAAAATAATGCAACATATATTTGAATTCATGTTCATACAGTTTCCAGTAATGATTCATCACTACCTTTTCCACTTGCATTAACTGAATTAATTTGAGTAATGTCATTTTGTTTTACTTCCACACCTTATGCCTTTTCTCCCTCTCTTTGTTTACATGCACTTCTCTTTGTTTCACTGCATCTACTGCCTAATTTCACCCCCCTCCCCCTTCTCCCTTTCCTCTTGTCCTGACAGTCAGTCTTTTGGGACATTGTAGGGGGTGAGAAAGAAGGTGGAAAGACAGGCTGCTCAGAAGAATTGATTATCGAGTGCTGGGAAGAGGAGGGAATAAGTACGGGCTACTGACAAAACTTCTCTGCTTGGGAGACACTTTGATTCCTGTCCTTCAGGATTTCAGCGCAGACAGAAAACACACCTTCTTAAACACACAAACACCTTCAAGGACATGGGCCGAGCAGGGAGTGTGGCCAGGATCAAGAGTGAAAACAGCAGCAGAATAAATCCACAAGAAATGGCGTTTTTTCTTCCAATTCAGCATCCCTGAGCTAATGTTTAATGCAGGTTAACCTCAGATTGGGGCCAAAAAAAAACCACCACCACACTTCAAGGTCACATAAAAACAGGAATCCAAGGAGAAAGCCAGACATGTCCTTCGCAGGTATAAACAAAAAGGTCAGAGGTCAAGCCATCGGGGGAGCAGCAGAATCGTCTCAAATCTCCAATCTTGGGAAAGTAGGGTAGCCAGGTCTATAAGGGATACCAGGGCTATCTATAGTGAGTGTGTAATGATAGCCCACCGTGCAATAAAGTCTCTATTCCAGGAGGTCTTACAGAATGGATTTCATCAGGGAAATTAGTTATTCCAACAGCCACTTTATCTACTTCTGCTCTCTAAAGACTTTCTCTATTCACAACTGACACTTCCTTCCCCTGTGTGTCACTTCAACATGATTTTATAGCCTTAGTTGAGCAAAAAAATACTGTCATATTCCGTCAATATTTGTTGAGTATCCCTCACCCCTAAGGCTTCAAATATTGCTTGTCCCTCGGGAAATTCTGTTGAATAGTAAGCTCCTGTACGCACCTGACTGGTTACATAGAGAAACACCCTAAAGTGTTAAGGGTTAAATTGTTTATTATGTAAACTGTCAGATTTCTACACTGAGCCCAGTGCTGATGTCAGTACAGTCAACTCGGGATTGGGGAGACTACTGCAGAAATGTGGGAGTTGGGTTCAGAACTAAACCTCAAACCACAAATCAAAAACATTGTCTAATCATAGTTGCGAAAGCCAGCCTAGAGTTAAACCAATGCTCCTTCTGTCTAATTTAGAATGAGTCATTCACATGTTTTATAACAAGACTTGACGGGAACCCTCTCCTTTTTGGTATCGACCAAAAGCCTTGACGAATTACTTCAGAACACTTCTAGACAGCATCACCCACTAATCCAATCCTGACTTATTTCAGTTGGCTTGGATTTTGAATTGATGTAAAATATTTTTCTATCGATTGTTATCGATTTTAAGAAGGTCTGGGGCTGGCCTCAAGCTTTACAGGAATGGGTATAAAGAAACGGGTTCCAGTTGAGAACTGCCTCCCAACATATGAAGTCCTTTAATCGATATAGGCATATTTTAATGAGATTGAAAACAATGTGAAACTCACGCTTCTACGGTGATGGAAACAACAAGGAGTCAGGCCGGGCAGGAAGAAACGGTCCAAAGCTGGTAAGGCCCCAGCAACCCCAAACCAATGTTCTCTTCTTTCATCCATTTTCGACAGGTTGTTGGTCTACTCTGTTGCTACACCGTGTTCGGACTCAGGGAGAATAGCACAGTCTGACACAATACCCTGCCTTAGCAGGAGTCAGTTACAAAACATGGCGTGACAAAAGCCGTTGTAATTAATGAAGCCATTTGAATCAGCCCCGAGCATCGGATAGTGACGTCAGTGATGATTGACACCATGGCTCTATTTTAGACACTCGCGTCAGCAGTTTTAAGCCCTGGTTCTTGACATTGAGAGGCTCTGTGGTTTGTATATGTTTTCACTTTGACAGCTTAAGTAAGGCCTCAGATGTTCACGTTGCTTCACTCAATGCTGGGACAGAAGCTCAGTCTATAGGGACTTAGGAACTGGACGGGTGCTGGGTCAAGTCGAAGAATGGACTAAGTCTGGAGCAGGTACTTTGAGAGGTGCCAATTCACTACATCTTTTGGGCAATGCCAACGTGTCCTTGAGCAAAGCATACCCCTCCCCACAGACACACAACTCTTTCCAGGCACACCGTTTCCAATACAAAGGGAGGGTTAAATGTAGAGACAATATTTCACAGATTTCATTAAAACCCTCAATTTCCAGATGCATGTTTGGACAAACCCCTGAACAGAACATTTTCTTTGGACCCAATGATATTTGAAACCATACAGATACATTATTATTTACTTTCTCCAGATGATTTCAAATGTTGTTTTTCACAACAAATTCTCAAATGCTTGTTTTCAGGCAACCAAAAATGGAATGCGTCAGCAGCCTCATCTAAATTCACATCATTGTACTGAAAATAATCCCATGTGGGAGTCTTTTTCTCCCAATATATTTTCAACGATGTCCGGGGGAGTAGAGCTGTTTTTGTACGTCAAGCCGAAAAATGATGGGGCTAATGAAAGCAACTAAAAAAATAAGTAATCTCTCAGGCTCATAAACTGTTTCTATCCTGACAATTGGCCAATCATTGATGTAGTGTTTAATAATCGCAATTGAAAGCATTTTGGGTGGAAGACACACCGAGGACAGGGTTTATTTCAGTGCGAAGGTTGGAGATAGCAGTCAACATTTCTGGACTGTGGCAGTTCCCAGGTGATCCCATGGGGAGGCAGCACAAGGGACACTGGAACTTTCAAACTGACAAGAGTCCATATGGGACTTTGTGGGCCACCTTGACAGGTCACAGCTCTGTTCTCTAAAGCCCAGTGGTGGATGTCAGGTGTTTACTCGGAAAACTCTCCCTAGATTTAGATGGATTGCACGGTATAGTGTATAGAATGTGTGTCAGTGTATAGAATAAAAAGTTTGAGTGGTCTGAATAATTGAACACACTGAGATTTCATGTTTTAAAGCAAACAAGAAAACAATAACAGGCCTTCCCAGAAACAAAGATTCAGAATCTCTGTGTGAAAAGCATGTTTGTTCCTGTCATCCCTGCTCCTAGTTTATTTTTGGTCTGCATATTAGCCCACCCACTGCAGGGCTCAATCAGCTACTGTGAAAGGAGATCATTAAAAACATGCAGGCATTACGAGGCGGGTCGTTGCTGCCTGGCATCCAAACCCTGGCTCAGAAACAGAGAAAATGTTTAAAAAAACGGGGGAAGAAGAGCAAAGAGGGAAATGGGGGAGATAATCACAGCAGGTGTTTATTGATCTGGTATTCTAGAGCCAACCAGCAACAACTTTCATCAACAAAGGCAACAGGGTGAGATCTTTCTGCCACAGAAGCACATCCAAACCCTCCCGGTACAACAGTGCATATAAACAAACAAAAAAAAGCAATGTAGTGTTAGCTCTTTTCTGTCTTTATGTTGCCTGAGTTTTGAAATCAAAGTCGTTTCCATGTTGTGAACATTGCCATGCTTTCTCCTTTCCGTCTCTCTCCAGTCTGCTGACCCCCGGCTGTCTCATGACTCACCCCGTCTGTCTGATGCGTCTCTGATATGACGCCGCATTAGCCTTAATGACTCGTCCTGTCCTCTATGCCGCATTACATCTGACTCTGGAATCGGCACATTAGGTCTTACGGTCTCTCACATCATATGTAATGTGAACGTAGCTGTGCACATCGCTGTCTGTCGGCATCGTAAGCGGTCTGTTTTACACCTGTGGTTCCCTGATGACCCTCATTAAAATAACATGAGTTTTGAAGGGTGGAATCTGACATTTACCGCTCATCATCTGGATCAAGAAGTTGAATTGCTCAATTTGCACATGTTTTAAATACTTTGCCAGCTACATAACAATATAGGAGTGTCCCATGATGGATGAGTTAGGGTTACTAAACAAGTTACTAAAAACCCTCTATTTTTGCCTCAGTTTGAACTTTTTGGTAATAAATCTTCATTGTTATGATGCCTTTTGACATCTAAATATCATTTGTTCTGTACAATATTGCAAAACAACATATCTTAAATGCCTACTTTTATCATAACCTCTTTATTAAATGTTTTACAAGAATTACAATTGATTAACCTAACAGAAACGGTTACTCAAGCTACTCTATGGTTCTTATTTTAAGCATCGTGTAGAGAGCAATTCTGGCTGATCATAATGTTGGCGTTTGTCGTTGGAAAGAAATAAAATAGTTTGTAATTGAAATTAATTGATCATAAAATAAAGCAGAGAATTATTAAATCTCTCGGAAAGAGGAAACAGGAAAGAAAGAAAGAAAGAAAGAAAGAAAGAAAGAAAGAAAGAAAGAAAGAAAGAAAGAAAGAAAGAAAGAAAGAAAGAAAGAAAGAAAGAAAGAAAGAAAGTCTGGGATTATACTTTTTACTCCCCTCTTAAGCCTTTATGGATATTTGTCACCCAGGAATTAATGATAATGATTGGAGGGGCGTAAAAGGATAAATGAAAGTGTAAAGAACTATCAATTTTTCCGAGAGCACTTGTAAAACGAGAAATCTTCTGCCACAGTAATCTCTTAATACCTTTGTAAAACCGGTGCGGTGTGATATTAATGATGGCCCGGAGACATGAGCACTGATCCTCATAGGCATGGGGTTGGCACAGCAGTGGGTAATGAAGCTGAAAAGGTGTCTGCATCAAACATGACTCCATCTCATCTCTCTCGTCCTTTCACTTTGTGTCCTCTACTTTTAGATTATATTAGCATCCATTAATGACCCGGGCCATATTGCAGCAGTCAGGGTCTCTTTTGTTCCCGCTGTGTGATGACATTCAAGGCGTCAACGTGGCTTTGATTAAAGATCAAATCAAAAATGTGCTTCTTCAATAAATTCACACTTGATGATATTGTGTTCGCCCGCGAGGGAAGATGGATTCAGACAAATGAGAGCGACTAAAGAGACGACGACTAAAATGTATTCGAGCTTCAAGTGTCTTTGGTGGATCAGCTCGGCATAAAGGAGTCCTGAAGGCGGGGTTTTGGCTGAATTACGGTGATTGATCTTATTCAGATTGCTAAGAGAGCAGGTGAGGCTTGGACTTGTATTATGAATGGAGAACTACCACTGTAATGGCTCAAACACCACAGAAGAAGAACAAAAGAGGAAAAAGGATGCACAAAATTAGCCTTTTTTCACAGCAAAGTCTGTATCGACTTGGTAGCAGGTCTTTTATTTTGGATTTCCATTATTGATGTTGAGAATCTGCTTCATGAACGATGCATTCACATTTATTTTGCAATAGTTCTCCCAGATTTTAAGGAAAATCTAGGGCTTTTGTATGTTTCAGGCAATAAACTACAAATTGCTAATTCTGCCCTCAAGGCGTACCGTGAATTTTCAGATTGATAACACATTGTTTTAAAACCCTATAAAACCAACTTGCAGATTGGTAAATCCGCTTCAGGCAAGGACAGTATTAGAAAACTCTCCTTTATGACCCTATTGCAGAAGAGCCCCCAACCCGAATGCAAATTACTTTTGAAAAAGTTGGTGTCATAAAATTGAGACGTGCAATGTCATGTTTATGTAGCTCGGCTATGGCTTGATGTTAAAAAAATATTAAAGCAATACCGTGATACGAGACTGCATGAGGTCATAGGTTGTGGATATTGTATTATTGTTTGTGTTGTCTTTTCTGTGATTTAAAGGCTGCATTAAATTAAACTGATTTTTAGATGTTTTCTAGACTGTTCTATATTTGCCTATACCCACTATATTAGTTATTACTTTCACAGTACTGATTATTATCTATCCTATACTCTCCACCTCTGCCTGAAACCCCTCGTTAAGACTCCTTTGTTTACTTCCATAACATAGTGACATCACTATCACTAACACTCACATCTATTGGCTAGTGCTCCAACACATTGTACATGATTGGCCAAGGGGCGGTACATACAGTAAGAGACAAATAAACCAGTATTTGAACACTAAAGCGTGTAAAAATGTCACATAAATACAAATATAACCCTGACAATGAGCTCAAAAGTATTTATGGTATGTATTTATTATTTAAGTCTGCTTTAAGACTCCTAGCTTGAGCAACTTTAATGTAGTTTTGATTAAAAAGAGGACACTTCCTGCACCTCCTGAATTTAGATGAAATTGTATTAAACCTCAGGTGTGTGATGAAAGCCACACACTCTTTCAAAAACCACCAACCATTCAGCATGGAATAGGTGTGGCACTGCTGTGTGGTAGCAGCAGATCCAATATCACTGAATGTGCATGTTCAGGTGTGAATTGAACAAAGATGATACATGAATGAGGATGACACAATGGGTTTTGAAGCGTTTCCTCCACCGCACATCGCATTGATTAACATTCATCTCTGTATAAGTGACTGGAGACAGCAGACGGCTTGCACTGCATCTTGCACACCCTCAGCGATCAATTTGGGCTATAAGCTGACAAACCACAGAGGAAAATACAGAGGAGGAGGCAGAAAGTTACAAAAGAAAATTATGAGCCTGCTACTATATATGATATAGAGAGAGGAAAACTAGATTGTGAAAAAGAAATTTGTATGGCATTATACAACTGGAGAAGCATTTAGCCAGGCTTGCAGAGAAACAGCAGGCTAGCCACTTCATTAGTGCCTGCACTGAAGCACTAATGACTGTGATGACGGCATCTAGCACACCTTCACAACAGGAGAAATGTGCTGCTGAACGAGGCGTGTTATAGTTGCTGAGGAAGACTACGGACTTCAGGATGTAGATGATGGATTCAGAACAGAGAGTACAAAATTAAAGCACAAGAGCCAATCATACAATGGTGGACTGGAGCTCTTGAACAGGCAATCAAACATTTTCATGTTTTAGAATTTGACTGCCAATGCTATAAATACTTAATATTTGTTGCATAATTTTCTTCCGAGATAGTTTGATTGGATACAAATGAGGAACAACGGCATTAACTGATTATCGGGATCAACGCCTCTTTGCAACACTTTGCTTTGACGTCTTTCTGGGAATTTGGAAAAATCTTGCCACTTTGGATACACAATTAAGTGTGCACATTTTTTTCAGTAATTGTAGACATGGTAAAGAAAATAGAGCTACAAAAAAAATGGACCCTGGCAATAGTGCAAAGAAATTGATGGACAACCCACCATGATTCCTGAGTCAGAAAGCTACTGGACTCTGCTAACCATCAGACAAGAACCTCAATGGAAGAATACTGATGCGTGACGTAGGCGTTATCACCCAACTTCAGTTGCCAACCTTATCAATGCCCTGGTGGGTGGCTGAATGGTAGCAATATCCTGCAGTTAAGTTAAAAAGACAGACCTTCCCAGAAGAGTGGAAGCTATTAGCACAGGAGATACAGTAAACCCCCAAGGTTTTAGTAGGAGATACGACAATGTGTAGAGTTTTCTAATACGGTTTTTTTTGTACAGTTCTAACTACTTACAGTAAAGTGTTGAGCGGTGCAGGAAGGATGTATTTTTTGTAGGCCGATCTGGAAGATAGCATTGCAACGGATGCCACAGAATGCCAATGGGATTTTTCCATTGGATTTTGGAATATTGCAGAAAAAAAGCTATATTAAGCAACAGACTTTAACATTTCTCACACATTTTATTCAACACATTTGTTCAACAATTTAACAACATTTTATACATTTTGAACCATAAATGCAAATCTGCAGAAATAAAAAGCTCCACAAAGTCAATTTTTATGACACGTGGAGGACTTGGACATTCACGAGTGGGGTATTTACTGACACATTTTTATGTCTTAGTACAAAACGTGAACATTTGTCAGACCTTTTTTCAGGAATTCAAACTAAAACATGGTCTCAAACCTTTCGACTTTGAGAGTAGAGAACCAGAAACGCTATTCGCTAACTCATTTCCAGATTTTAGGACTTATATATGTACTGCTATATTATATTCATTATCAATCGGACTGTTGACTTTTTCCAAATTGAGGGATTCATCTTCAAGCCTTTCAAATGTAAGAAAATAGTTTGAAAGAAACAGCGCATGTTGAATAGAAAGCTGATGTTTACAAGTTTAATGAATAGTGGCAGACATCAAATGCTAGGGGGAATCCACAAGCAAGCATGGCACGACGGTGTTGTTTGTGGGATCTCTGTGTTCTCGTGCATCTACGTTGTTATCTGAGCTGCCTAATCACCCCATTCTCTCTGTGTAACTGCACTCTTCAGACTCCCCCCTTTTCATCTTTGTTTCATCTTGCTTTGCAGTCTCTCGGCCGACCTTCATCAAACATAGATGGCCTGTTTTATGCTTCATCATTAGTTTGACTTTACTTCCCTTCCATCTTTATTTCTGCTCTCCTCCCGTCATCCCGAGACGACTAACCAAAAACAGAGCCTGACACTCGATTTGACTTCATCCAAAACATGACAGAACCAGAGACGGGCAATCCAGAAAGCAGGAGAGGCCTTTTGACGTTGCTGTGAATCCATTACTGGTACATTCAATTAACGTGTCGCACCATCGCGGAATAACATCCCTCGGTAATTAATGAAGTTATTATTTATGGAAGACGGTTCTCTCAACAGCTACAGATTGGTGGGGTTGTGTTAATTTTCAGTCGTCATGGTACTAGCAACATAATTGTCTGACTTTGCATAGCATCTTAATTAATTAGGCTAAACTGACAGCCTCCTACAGGTATACCCATTACTTTGCATAAAGGAATCCCCGAGGCATGGAGATTTAAATTATTCGTTACGAAATAGATTCACTTTGAAACACAGTTGTGCATGACTAAAACCCTGAAAAATGTGCCCAACGGCCATTTCTTTTCCAGGGAGCCTTGCAGGTGTTTGTGTGCTTGAGGCTTTTTAGAGAAGCATTTGTTCTTTCTTTTTTTCACAAGACTAGGCCATTTGTTAAGCCAGAGGAGGGATTATGGTTGCCATTTCTGACAAGGTATCATATCTCAGAAAAAAAACAAAGTCCCCAGTCTATCATAACAGTGAAAAGAACAAATTGGTCTCACTTAAAGTTTCCTGCTCACATCATGGACTTAAATCAGGCTCAGGTTTCCATCACAGATCAAATTCAACAATTTCTTACTGGCTGCAATTGTTTAATTAGACAAATAGTTCCCAGTCACTGACTCCTGGAGAAAAGTGTGTCTACTTGTGGGGGTCCGTTGGTTGAAATCTGAGATCTAAAAGAGCACAAGGGGAATTAAGGAAAGAAAGTTGGTGGTTTGCACGGTGGCTGATTAAATCTCCCTGATTATAAAGACAACATCAACAGAGTCTGAAGCCGTGCCAGAGCTGAGCGGGTCCAGCTGAGTGCCTCTTGACATAATCTGCTTTAGAAATGGCTGGTTAGCTTTTCGGGTTAATTGTAGACAATCCAGCCCTCCATTGGTTCAAAACAACAAAAAATAATACATAGGAACACAAAAAGAAATATTAGGCTTTTGTACCTCCAACGAATAAAAAAGTTGCAAGTGTCTGCCATTGACTTCCTCTTAAAGGTTACAAGCCATCAACCATTGGTACAAAAACCTTTTAAAAAGCAGGTTTTCACCCTTATGTGGATTTACAGATAGATAGAATCGGAGGATGAAACCCTCTTTATTAGTCACATACATGCACACAGCAGAGCACACACAGTGAAATTGGTCCTCTGCATTTAACCCATCCTAGGACTAGGAGCAGTGGGCAGCTATCGTGCAGCGCCCGGGGAGCAATGGGGAGGGGGGATTGGAGGTGTCCGGTGCCTTGCTCAAGGGCACCACAGCAGGGCCTAGGAGGTGAACTGGGACCTCTCCAAGTAGCAGTCCACTTTCCATATTTCAAGTCTGTTCGAGGACTTGAACCAGCCACCCTACGATTCCCAGTCCAAGCCCCTACTCACTGAGCCACTGCTGGAAAGTTAGCTTTTCGGGTTAATTGTAGACAATCCAGCCCTCCATTGGTTCAAAACAACAAAAAATAATACATAGGAACACAAAAAGAAGTATTAGACTTTTGTACCTCCAACGAATAAAAAAGATGCAAGTGTCTGCCATTGACTTCCTCTTAAAGGTTACAAGCCATCAACCGTTTCCATTGGTACAAAAACCTTTTAAAAAGCAGGTTTTCAGCCTTATGTGGATTTACAGTAGGCTATAATACTTTATGGGATGATGTTAGTCCTTTTAAACTAAAATGGTTCTTCACAGTGCTGCAAAAGTACAAACATGTTGCATTTTGTCTTTAAAAATTAACAAAAGCTGCAACCATGCTCTGCCTTGCTTTCAAAACTCATCATAAGGACTGTTTTTCTATCATTAAATGACTGTCGTTGTCTTCTGCAGCTATTTTATATCACTTTATTCTGTGTGCTTTATTGTCGTGCTGCTCCGCTAATCTTCAAAGCAGTAGTTTCATGTTATAGAGAGCTTAAGCTCTGAATGCAACAGACATAATCTCACGAAACATGCTATTGACCAAGGCCATTAGTGTTACTGTGCGACACTTACTCACAGTTTAGTATTTAGCTGTTGTTTTCTTTTTTCTGTCCGAGTTATTCACACAAGCATACACTGTTGTTTCAGAATGATTGAAGCACTGGCTGACACGAACGGTCCATTAGCATCGTGGCATGCACACAAAACATCCTCTCCTTTTAAACAAGCGTGCAACAAAGCAAATAACCTCAGAAAATCAATTAAAGCGCGCTGTGTGTGTAAATATGTGTGTGTTTGAGCATTTCTGGTGCGTGTGTGTCTTTTTGCTGTATTACTCCAATAGGTCACAGAGATTATTCCACTATTACAGCTCGTTTAGATAGTCATTACTGTGTTAATCCCGAGTCAACACGAGACCGAGCCAGCAGTCCATGATGAATCCGGTGATTGAGCAGATTCACAGAGGTTGTGTACATAAACGCTGCTGGCTTTTTTTGTTACTCTACAAACAACCTGTAGGGGATCTTAGCTTTAAGCTACTACACTGTACTAAATTAATCCAGTTGTGAGCACATTGTCATAGTGATCGATTACAAAGAATGCGGAGCCTGTGAAAAAAAGTGTAAAGAGACAGTGTCCGCTCAACAGCTCAAGTCCACAGAAAATGTGTTTTGAGCATTGAAAGCTTATAGTGGGTTGGTTATCTTCTTCTGAACCGTACTTAACAACCGTACCCTGTTCATCTTTATGCATTTTGTTTTTTATAAACAGTGACATAGTGTTGTCACTATGTTACAGAAGTTAAGAAGGGACAGTGGAGGTGTTTCAGGCATGGGGGAGTGTGGGAAAGGGTCTCCGTTTGGGATTTTAGCCTTTGCAGACCATTTGCATGCACAAACCCCCTAAAAGCAAAATAGGGGCCCCTTCAAATGCTGTCATTCTAGGTAAACATTGCCACAGTTCTCCCCAAAACGGCAAGATGCAAACTTTTCAGAGCCACCTCTCAAGCATAAAGGGATTGTGTTTGAGACGCAGCGCAAAGGTTTGTTGGAGTATTACGATGTGACAACTTCTGAAAACTGGGATCTCTGTAAATAACCATCTCTCACGGTTCTGAGCGGGTATACACGCATTCCTCAGTGCAGATTAGAGGCTGGCGCCACAGCAAATAATCATCAGGTTTATGTATTCCCCATGTGTGACAAAGCAGGCTCATTTAGACTTCAGCAAGTAGGTTAAGAACCGATGAGGCCAAGGGCCCGTCGTGAGTCACCCAGCCTGCAATCACAACCCTGTCAGCTTCGTTATAGAGGACGGTCTGAGGAGAAGAAACAATTTTGGCTCTCGTATGAACGCAACCATTAGAAACCAGCTGTCAAAAAACAACTGTCACCGTGCGTGGCATGATGATGGCACATTAAAGCCTCTAGAGAAAAGACAGGATGAGAGATGACCCTCACAGTGACGGGGACGACAAGGACGCAGCTTGTTTCCCTGGAGATGCCAATCGTGTGGTTGTACTGTGGCTCCCTGACAAAGGCATTTCCCCAGGTCGTATCCTGCTGTATACCTAGGGGCACTACCACAGTTTTCCCAGACACAAGTAGGGCATGAAAATATTGTTGAAATAATCATGACTATCTGAGGAAGATAAAATATGGATATGGAGGTGAAGGGCTCTAATGGAAAAATAACCAACCAGGACAGGAAGATATGATGATGCAATGTATTAAGTAGGAGTTAAATCTGCCAGAATTTTGAGAATAATTGCATTTGGAAACCATGAGCTTTTGGTCTGCAGATGATTAAGCATCTGGAGACGATATTTTGTGTTCTGGTGTAGCCTCAGGACATCCGGAAAATGGGCCACTCCATGGGCCAAGACTTCTTCTTCTTCTTCTGTTGGCCGGGAATTGTTCATAGTCCGATTGTTTTACTTGAGTTGGAGTTGAGAGATCTATTTCAAAACAAGACGATTAGCCAATCTGATAAAATGCTAAATCATTGTCAGAAGACAACTGATGGTTTCAAGAGTTCTTCGGCCAACGGGTTCCGCCTCAAAGCCCGCTCAAACTTTAGGGGTCAAAACGACTCGGAAAATAAACAAGCTTTGATGGTCATTTAACAGAACCATGTTGTACCATATTAATAAAAGGACCGTCCGAATAGAATACTGTCAGAATTTAGAAAAGGTTTCACAGTTTATATGTAAAGAAGTGTCATTGTTAATTAATGATTCCTAGCCCTAAATAGAAAGGATGTTTCTGAGAGTAGAACATGAGTATATAGAACAAAATATTCACTTCACATGAAAGCACATCATACGAAACATGTCGTATGCATTTATCGCCTCTTTCCTGTAGCATGAACGCTGCGGTTTCTTGTTCATTTTGTCATGCGGTTGCTTTAAGAAACTTGTTCATGAATAATGAATAGATCTTTACACATTTTCGGAAATGTGTTAAACAATCAGTAGCTGTGATTTACATTTAAAGAAGAGAGAAAAGAGCAGGAAGAATAGACGAACCTATCTAACCGTTGCTAAAACCTTCTAATAACGTGTTGATGGCACGTCTTAAGATCTTTTCTTGGGGCTGCGAATTACAGCCTGTCATTGATTTCCACTTTGTGGTCCTGCACAGACAACGGCTCCTTCTCTCAGGGACAAATGAAATATATAAATAAGATAAACTAAAATAAATTTGGCCACTGAGTTGTGTTTGAGCCTGAGGTTTTTACTTCACTTTCTATTCATGCTTACCCGGGAGGAGCATCACAAATCACAATCTCACGCCCGGCCACAAATAAAGAGCTAACACAAATTCATTCATGCACACGCACACAGATAGCAGACCTGGCTCCGTGTTCTCATCATCTCCACGATCCCAGGGTGTCCAATTTAATCAGTACTTAAGTGATGGACTTAATAAACATGGCTCAAAAGAGCACAGGAGCTGATGGTACTATAAGACAAGGGGTTGGAGCTAGCTGTAAACCAATTCTGCCCCGCCTCAAAAATGTTGGATGTGACACATTAAGGTAGAATCTAATTTCCCACAGAAAAGGTGGACATTAGGAGTCATTTGTTACCATAGGAAATTGTATCTATCCAAATATACTTCTGTTTTGTACGTAAAATACAGAGGAAATGACATAATTCAGAAACAGTAAGCAGCATTGGGACATTTTAAGATGAATTCATATAAAAAGCAGAGTGGTTATAGGGAATGCGTGTGCTTTAACTAACCATTAAAAAATGTACACTAAATTCACAATATAAAATGGCTTTAGAATAATGACACCATGGGCATTTAGATTGTTCCCGTGTGTGCAATTATGCTTGCCTTGAAGTCACGTTTTTCCTTTCACAATAAAAGCCCTAGACATACACAGTGAGTCACTTCCTACCAGAGGGCGTTTTGCTTAGAGGCAATTCAACAAAAATGTTTAAGTAGCTAAAGAACACCAGGTAACTGTGGAAAAGTGCTTTTATGGTGGAGAAAGTAACACAAATAGTTTTTCTTATTAATACTAATGGTGTTTTACTGCTTTAACACTTCACGATGAGGAGATTCGAGTTCAAACAAGGATTCTTACGTTTGTGTCTTGATTTGGACAACAACATTAGCCAGAATGCTAATTGTAGGGTTGGGGTTATGTGGTCATTGTCATGTCAATATTTCCAGGAACACAGTGAATGTTTGTAGTACAAAAAGACCAAGATGTAAGAAAATCAGCTGTCCTTAATTGTTTGTGTATACAGTTTAAGAGCTTTGAACATAAAAACGATAAAGAAACTGGGCGCTGCAAAAAATGAAAACTAAAATAAAGGCATATACAAACTAAAACAACAGTTTGTAGTTTCAGTGATTTTACATTTGAAAAGT
The DNA here is from genome assembly GCF_036324505.1 of Eleginops maclovinus. NCBI lineage: Eukaryota > Metazoa > Chordata > Actinopteri > Perciformes > Eleginopidae > Eleginops > Eleginops maclovinus. Next base: position 5,588,015 of record NC_086356.1, read on the forward strand.
TTCAGCCTTGTTCAAAACAAGGGAGATACAATAACATGACAATTTCAATTGTGATTGCAACAGCATCCAGATTATCCGTCTGGAATCAGTAGACAAATGCACAGCTGCACATATGTGAGGATGAGAGGCAGAGACACGCACACGTAATAGGAGAGGGAGACAGCACGGCCATGAGAATAAGTCTGATCGTTTACATGCATTTGTCGTGTGACTGAACCAGACTGAACTTGTGCATACAAGCGTGTGCATGTCTGTGTTAAACCCACAAGTGCATGCATCTATCTGTACATCATGTGTGCGTTGTAGCCCGTATGGCGAGTCCGAGCTGACGGAGCATATGTTGTCCGCGGGCAGAACACCATTGAGCCTCTGCTGTGAGAATGAGTCTGACACACAACTTCCTTCATTGTTTCCGCCTCTCAGAGTATTTCTCAGCTTCAGGCTAGAGTCAGACCTCTCGCCAACCTTGCCACCCTGCGCTAACCTTCCTCAGAGCCCAGAACCTGCAGCTGATGAATTGTCGGACGTGCTAAATTAGGATCTGTAGCTTTCAATTTACAGGAATCTGGTGTTAGCTGACATTTCTGACAGTTCACTGTCAACCCGAGAGGGCCTGACTTTAATCACAGCCCGTCTTTCCTGGTGTTGAACAACCTCAGAGACTTGCACCCGCTGATGCTGGGTGGCACAGAGAATCCCTGAAGGTTTTTCCTGTTTGCTCAAGACAGACTGACAGGCTGTGTGAAGGGCGTCTATTTCTGGCGTGTCTAAGTCACGGATTATTGGAATCAGCGCAACTACTGGCATTATTGTTATCATTGTTTGTTTTGTTGTCTTCTTCTGTCAAGTTAACACTGCTAGTTTAACCACGTAAGTAGTGTTTGGCTCTTTAATTGCCATGTCATACCAATTACTGAAAAACTGAAACAATAATCTGAGGTTACACCAATGATCCTTGTCACTCAAACATAGTCAATGTATTTCTAGTTCAGTCAATTTTTGATGATATGATTCTGGTTTATGTTATTTTCCAGTCTCAACATTGTTGTTGTTCCTCATGATGCAAATACAAAAAATGACATACAGGACGCATGCAAGGACAATGCTACAGCCATCTTAGGTTATCCTTCTTATATCGGTTTAAAAACAATTGTTATCATTTCATACAGCCATTCATTGTCCCCAGATGATATACCTTAAGTTGTATGCTAACCTCTCTCAATGTTTCTCTAGCAACACCATGGCGTCCCCTGTATGATTTTTTGCAATAACTAACTTAAAAATATTCACTTTCCAGTGTCATCATTTGTAATATAGTTTGGTTTATGACACAAGTCTCTGCAAGGCTAATGTCATCGTACTTAATTAGTGCTAATTATCAAATGTCAACATGCTGACACGTTAGACAAAGATGGTGAACATGGTAGCGTTCTACCTGCTAAACTTAAACGTGTTAGCATAGTCATTGTGGATATGCTAGCATGTTGTTGTTGTTAGCACCACTTTGCTGAAGTTTCAAATAGCTGCTTGACTCTTAATCTAGTTACTAGTTGCACAAGGTTTCAATAATCTTTGTGATACTTAATGCTATTATTTTGAATGTATAACTTGAAAACTGTTTAACTTAACCACTGTTTTTTTTAGCAAGACCTAATTGTCTGTGGCTTTAAATGACATGTTTTGACAAGACAATGTTATGCTCATATTATTTTGTAGAGCTAATATTTGTTTTTAGTAAGAATCCACGCTCTCCAATGTGCCATTTTTCATATATTGTTTGAATCTAACAAATAGGATGATATTTAGTTCAGTAGAGATAGATAGTTAGATAGTTCTGTTTTAGTAAATGTCTAATATAGAAACGCATAAATAATGACAAATAATTAAAGTAGGCAATTGAGAGAACTATTTTGAGCAGCTTTTAAAAAGTGCAATTACCTAATAATCATCAGTACAGCATTACCAAAACTGACAGTAGAGAGTGAGGACAAATCGTTGTTGGGGCTCATTAAAAAGGTCCACCTGCCAGCCTGTGATTAGCATTATGTGTACTAATTATCTGGTGCTGCAGGTAAATACAGCAGCGTGGCCTTTGCCTTTCGCTTCTCTTCCCATTATCCCGCAGAATTAGAGGGGCCAATTACAGGGCATTACCTTGACAGCGGGATAGCTAAATTCCCACCACTGTAAGACTACACCTCACAGCTAGCTTCAAAGGACACGTAGAGGAGAGTAGACAGAGGTTATAAAGTAGATGACCCTTGCACAGTTAGCTTTGTTAAGCATTAAATCATGTTGTTGAACATCTGAACTGATGAAAGGACTGTTTGGGTACCGGGTAAATTAGAAAATAGCACTGGAAATATGACAGCTATTGATAGTTTACCTTGACTTTCTAAGGAATAAAGTGAAGGCAAACAAAGAGCTGAGGAAGAGTTCATGGATTTTCTCCTAATGAGCTTTTCACAGACAAAACACAGGCTTGACTGGAGAAAAATAAGTGGAAAATTAAGCAACATCCTGCAGCTTGCTGGATCAAAACTGACCACATTTGAAAAGAAACAGGGGGCGATGATGATGGGAGAGGTCATTCATGGTGACCAAGCTCTTCATTAAATCACCAATTCCAGGAATAGATGGAGTAGGGGGCGGGAGGGGAACAAAGGAGGGAGATGGAGGCAGAGAGGAGAGAGAAATGGACTACTCATGTCCCCCGGGAGTAGAATTAACAGACAGAGGAGATGAACAAAGAAGGAACATGGCAGCTCTGGTCAGGTGAGGTCATAATGAGGACGACAAAGACATCCTCAGGCGTGGCACTGTGGCCAATTTCAAAGTCTAAATTCAAGATTAAGTGTAACCTAACCTTTGCCCTGTGTCCCTAAAGCTTAGAGAGGCTGCTTAATGAATTGAAGGGGAGGCTAAATTTAGTATTTGATGGTTTGATTTTACCCCAAAGCACTCAATTATTTTTGTTTTCCGGTTTCATATTATGCTTTTGCCTGGGTAGCTTATTAATCATACTTGAGTTGGTCATAGCCTACGCAGTTTTATGCACTTCTTCAGTATTTCCTTTGAGAAACATGAAAAAACACTATAAAAACATAACTTTCAATCGGTAAATTATTAGCAAGACTATTAAGATACCTCATTTTTTATTTTACTTTTTAATGTTTGAAGTATGTCAAGGTTTTCTTTTTGTCTCCTTTTCTTATTTTGTATTATAGTTGTTTTATTCAAGCACAAAAATAAAATAATAACGACTTTAGCATTGAAGGCAAGCTATAAGGCATATATATATATATTTTATATATTGTTTTTACTTATACTGTATGTATAGAAGTAACATTAGTATCTGGGACAAAGCACACATATGGAAAATCTATGGTTAATAAATAAAAAAGTTCCGTCGCAGTATCCATCCAGCTTTGCCATACTGTTTATTTTAATGTGAGCGATTTGCAACCCAAGCTTAAGTGCATGTATCACAAACTAAATATGCTCTCCCATTGCTGGCACTAGTTTCATTGTTTGAGCAATCAATATAGTGAATTGGGAAACTTGAAAGTCAAACAAAGAGTCTCCGCGGTCTGCCCGGTATTTTACGGCTCTGCAAGAACAACTGGTCAGGCAATAATTACCCAATATTGGAATTGTGTCTGATCGGTTGTAACTTCAAATGGAAACTTTTGTAGCTTTGATTAATGACTGACTGACTAAAACATCACTGAGAGAGGATAAACAAAAACCTCTTTGTTTTTTGGTTACTAAAATGTGATTATTAAAATCAAATACGTAAAATCTGAGTTAAATGAATAGGTTTGCTTTGGAAACGTGTACAGTATAACCAAAAGCAGACGCCAAACAAAAACTGGTGATTGGCTGAACATGTATGGGTGTCGACCTTACAGTAAGAGTGCTCTGTGTGAACATAGAACCGGGGTTACAGTATGTTACTTTCTTTTTTGAAGCTTGATCATATTTCACCCTTTAGTGTTTCAGTGCTTGTAAAGAGCTATGGCAAATCGTGTACAAGTCAATATCAAAAATAAAATAAAAAAGGAACACAATAGACAGAAGCATAACAAATCCCACTGCCTGGCTAGGAAGACTATTACTGCCAGAGTGCACATGTGTGCCCCCTGCATAACAATGCCTCTCTGTGCTCAGCCACAGTCATATTTGTATTATTCTGTCAGATCGTATCAGTGATCTATGATTGGCTTCAGAAGCAGACTCTGTAGCATTTTAAAAATCTGACAGAATGTTTTTTCTCCCTGTCTGTCCACAGTCACGGACCAGTGGTGCCAAAAATGAGCTCTGATCCAATCAGATGTAAATAAGCTCAGTTTTTTTAATAATTTTTGCCTAATTTTACAACAGAATTAATCTGCTGAGAGCTGATAAACTTGTATTGTCACGGATCAAGCCCTGACACAGGATGCGGCCCGTGTCTATTAAGATGCTTGTGTGCGCAGTTTCTTTTTTTTTTTTGGGGGGGGGGGCCTGCCTGCCGCCTGCCTGTCAGCACCTGATAAATGATGCCATGTGAAATATCTCCATTAAATCTGCCTTTATCAGGGATGGAAGCTTGCTCAGCCTCCCCGCCATTACCATTGCAATTTATGGGACAGCTCCCAGGCTCAACAAATCAATTCCCAAGTGTACCTGGCCAATTCAGGCCAGATTAGTTGAAATGAAATAAAAAAGGAGGGGCAGGTTCTTTTAATAATGTGTCTGATGATTACTGCAGCTTTAAGATATCTTTGTTTTTTCGCCCCGTTTCACTCACTTGGCTGCTCCTTTGTAGCTTGTAAAGCGATGTCCCACTGTGGCGTTTTCCCTTTCTATTATTGTTTGTGGTGTTTGGGAGCACGATAGGTCTAAATCTGCTACTGACGCTGCTATGTCAGCATCGCAGACGGGGAATATTACCCTCATAATAATGCTTTTGGTGATAGAAGTGTTGAAAATGTGTGACACGCTATTTGTTGCCCATTCACAATGGTTCTTTTTGGAGATACCAACAAGAAACCTCCACAACCTTTTTTTTTTTAATTTAGGATTCATCTGTGTAAAGAAAACCCCCCTGGAGACCTCACCCAGGGCTTTGATTCTCTGACTCACATACATGTGTTTTGTCTGCGATGCACAGATGATGCAGCTTGTTTTAGTTTCTTCTAAACCTTGTCTCCACTTTTCTCTGCTCTTGCATGTCCCTGCTGCTCTCTAGCTACATGACATTAGGCTCGGGTTGAATGGCATGTGCGCAAATAGGACATTAAGGCAGTTCCGGAAGAGCAGAGATGTTATGGTGAAGCTTGTACACCTGCCGAGATTATCCACTGTGTATATTATTATTAGGGGATGGCGGTGGGGATTCATGGAAGAAAGTTTCTTATTTTCTAAGGTTCTTTTTGTAGAATTTGTGTTTATGAAAAGTTTAATAATAAAATACTTTCCTGAAAATAAAATGGCAGCTAGTTTGAGTCAATTGTATTTATTTGACAAATCGGCATTTGTATTTAAACTTGAACTTGTTTTTGTTTACGTCTTTGAGTATTGAGTTGCTTTTGGGGCGTACATTATTGCAATCAGTTGATAAAATGCATAGTTAATAAACGATAACATCTCGAAAACTCGAGAACCCATGTGGCTTTTTAGAAATCAAAACAAATGAAGCAAAATGGGCTAATAAATGAGACCACACATATGAATCAGAGAAGAGAATAAGATGGAGATCATTATCTTCGTACAGCTGGGGGGATGGGCCCCTATCAAACCCCAGATGAGGCCAAAAGGCTCCGAAACGCTGTGAGAAATGGTTGGCCTTAAATCGGAAAGATGGTAGAGGGCTCTGGAAGGTTGAGAATTTCCGTGACTATGAAAGGGCAAATGTAAAACGGCGGAGGCCAGAGGTTGTATAAATAGCCTCCCTACTCGACAGGAAGTACGAGCAAACAAGGCACAGACAACCTCCTGGAGATGCCCCAAACATCGGCTTTGACTCATGGGAAGAACTTTCACATAGACGACATGTAGAAAACGCATACAATAGAACTCAGATGTTAGCTCGATGAGCAATAGCGTGCACTTATTTGATTTTTTAGCATGTTTTTGTGTGTGTATTTGGGCGAGGTGGTCCCAGCCGCAGTGAGCAGTGCTTACTGGATTATACATCACCAGGTCATAAGGGGAAAAGGAAGCTATTAAGGTCATGAGCCGAGGGAAAGGGGAGATCGAGAGGTGAAAAAAAGGAGAAGAAGAAGAAGAAGCAGTGATGCAAACGTGCTGTCTCTATATCTCACGTCACTGTCAACTTGCAATAGAGAAAACTGCTTGTAGCAATCGCCCTGCGACAACTGACAGCAATAATTATCAGCATCATGACTCCACGGCATATCAGCATTCAAATGTGACTAATCCATTTCCAACTGCTGACATAATTAGAAAACACTTGATCTGAGTGATGGGGTTTTTAAGGTTAACGCATTTCTCAATGTAATGTGTGCCTGGGTTTGGATGTTTGATTTTTAGTAGGAAAGGGGACTCAAATGTTATTGCTAATCCAAAAGTCGCCGTATATAAGTATGGTATAAAATGGATTCTATAGAATGCTATATATCCACACCTAAATCCAGGCAGGGTTTTATTCATTTGTAATATCCATTCGAGCCCACACAAGAAAAAAAATGTTGACTCAACAGCCTCCACTCACTGCAGAGTACAGTAATTGAGTTCTTTCATTTCAAAACTTCCCACAAAGTGAAATATGATCGCCACACTGTGAGTCATAACTCGCATCACAACATAAAGATTTTGTGTAACACAGGCAAAAGAAAAAGTACAAATCAATACCAAATGACTTCCAATCCCTGGTTTTTCAAAACACATGTAGAGAATCTGCAAACAAAGCTCCTGGAAAAGAAATCTGTCAACATGGGGAGGAAATGGCACTTCTCCATGAATATTTGGCGAACACAACACAGCTCAATAGACGCTAAAATAGATATTATAAGCATATAAGGCAGCCAACAATTAATGAGAACTTGGGGAGCAAAAAAGCCAAAAGCATTCCTAAGAACAGTTATTTATATACAATGTGTTTAGGCTGTTTGTCCACCAGAAAACGCTGATAACTTCATTTTCTAACTTGTGGCTTTAATGGTTTTTGAAGATACATTTGTCCATTCTAACAGGTTCAAACTGTGTATATCTTGGTGAGAATTATGAATAATGTCAATAAGGAAAAGGATAATGCTGCTCACACACTGACAGTTCCATCCTACTTTTGTGTGATGTTAAATAGGATATATTTTGATTGATCATCATAGGCTTCATCGGCCTCCCAGATCCAACATTGGTTGAGTTCTTCATGGATCTTGAGATTTATCTGCCCAGCAGGTTTGTTAAAACCAGGAGTTTTTTGGAAGCAAAATGTGCTACAAGAAGTACGACTGGAAATGGGAAGCAAGTAAATCAAAAATCCAACTCTTAACTGCTTTTAGGTTAAAGAAACAATAGTTCTGGTCGGCAATTCTGCCAAGGGTGTCGACAAAAAGTGAATATTTAATACTGTGGCTCTGGCTCAGGGGTCTAATGAATCAGATGGTCAGGATGGTCTAGTCCACATGTCGTTGTCCTTGAGCAAGAATCTCAACACCAAATTGCTCCCTGAGGCATGTCTACAGTATTGAAGTTTTTGTAGGTTGCTTTGAGCAAAAGAAAATAAGTAATGCAATGTTCAATGAGAAGCAAAAAATAATCTAATTTCCTTCATATTTTCTTGGAAGCAGAAGTTATGGAAGACGATATCTCAAGGCTTTGGCATACAACATTCCATTATGCATCAAAGCTGGCCCATAATGTTGGGATCAAAGCAACAAATTTGGTATGCGGATGAGTCAGAAAGTGTGTCGAGGTCATCAGTAGGGTGCCAAGACCCCCGCCTGAGCTTCCTCTGACTCACAGTCCCCCTCACTGCAGCTTGCCCTGACCTCTGTACACCAGCCCTTCCTTCCATACCTCACCATGAAGGCGGATTATCTTTTCTTAGCTGACCACAGGTCGACCCCCTGCGCATCTACCTGTGTAATGACATTGCAGCAGCGTGTAACGAAGTCAAGGCTACAGAAACCTCTCGTGCAGCTGGATTGTGTTCATATCAGCTTTGAATGATCAATCTCTATTCTAGAATTACTTCAATGTTTGAAAACCAAATAAAAAATATTTCCATATGTATCTGCTGCGACAGTTAAAAGGAAAAAATAACAATTTATCTTTAAAGGATTAAGAGTTAGAGCCATCAGTAATAAATCCTCACCTTTTTCTCATGTTAAAGAATACAGAAACAGAATACAGAGGATATACAGAGAGACGAGGGAGGCCAACACTCACAAAAACAAGACGATAGGACTTTACAAAAACCTGAAAGCTCTTCATTTCCCCCGGCTACATAAATCTCATTACGTTCCTCTGCATTGCCTCAGCATAAGAGGTGAAATATCACTGCATTTTACATCAAAGTGCTGAGTAATACAAAGGTATCAGAGCTGTTGTTCAGGGGCAAATGAAAATGTTTAGTTGAGCAGAGACGCTTTGATACGAGCCATGTTTAAAGGGCTTCTGGGTATGAACACAAAAGCTAATATGACTATCTTTCCTTTATTCTTTATTTAATGTTTTTGTTATGGGAAGGGTAGGAAGGGGTTATGGTGGATTGAGGACCCTAGGGTGGAACTAAACATGAACTCCGAATGCTAACCCTCAAACAGACTTGTTGTTTACTTTCGAGCCAGTTGCAGACTTGTTCTAGCTTGGATACAAATCCAATACATTTGCAAATCTCTTCTTGTGAATAAACACATTTTGGTTTTCTACACTTAACTAATTAACTGTATTTTGAAATTGAAGCAATAACTATCTATTATATATATATATATATATATATATTTGAAATGAGTCTAAGTTGCAATGCTGTGTACCTTTGGTAAATAACCCTGATGTATTACTAATTAGATGTATGCTAAAACGATTGTGTCATATTTATTTCACGAGTACTATGTTAGTAGCAGGGGTGATGTGATGTTAATATCTACTGGCAATTGGCTGAGAACAAACCTGGTTGGGTTTCTTTAATGTCCACTTTTTTCCTATTTTATTTTGATAATTCAATGGTCTGCCTCCGGACTCAACTGAGATGCGCGGAATTACTTCTAAAAGCATTTGGTTATGAAATAAAAAAACAAATATGAATTCTGACTTAATTATAGCGCTACATTCAAAGTCAGGGGACCAACGTCCTTAGAAATGATCTGTATCCATTTCTTTTGTGTCAAGAAACCTTACTGAAAACCAAAAATATCAATCTCACCGTGGTCCAGAAAAAAAGTCAGAGCTTTACATCACCGAAGTCATTGGGGATTATGGTCAGAGAGTCAGTGTTAATTCCTTTATTTCACCCTTCACTCTTTGTTTCAGCGTCCTTTTGCAATCGGTGTCAAATACCAAATCCTTCAACTCCCTGACTGTGTCTATTAGACCATTATACTGCAGCACTGTCTGACTCACAATGGCCTTTCACACAATGACACACACACTTCAGGCTAAAGTCTTCAACAGAGTCACTTGAAATTTGTATGAAGTCGTGTCAAAAGCAATAAAAAGTCAGAAAGTGAAAGTTGGACTTCTTGCCGGCATGTCTTTTTGTGTGTTTCTATGTGAGCGTACAAATGCAAATAAATGCATATACAGTAGGGTAGCGTTATTCTCTGAATTGTTTTGTATGCGAGCCCTGTGTTTATTAGCGCAAGCATCACCCCTTGACTCAACTAAATGTGTGAAAACACCTGGGGAGCGAGATCAATGTCGGAGCTTTCACACCGGGAGAAAGAGGAAACAGCTCTCTATGGTCCATGAGACACTCTGCGCTGGAATGATTTTTCCATTTCGGGGAGCTAGGCTCAAACCCACAACAGACTTTAGAAGGAGAAGAGGAAAAAAAAGGGATGATCCAGGCGTTTCAGACGCTGTTAAACATCCCTCAGTGGGGCACAGAAGGAGTTTCTGAAAAGAGCAAGAAGTTTCCAAGTGATATTGGAAAAGCCAGAAGGAGGAGGTGATGAAATAAACTGCCAGCAGAACAGTGCCGGGTTCTCTTTCTAGGGAGAAAAGAGAAAGTGTGTTTGTGGCAGAGACTTGGCTAAATGGATGTGTTCCTCTAGCTGCTTTTTAATGTGCCCAAAGATTCAGTTTCCATTGTTCCCATGTCACACTTAACTTCCACGGTTTGGAAGGCCTTCTATTGTATTTAAAAGACGTCAAAGCATTATGGATTAGTGTGAATTAACTTTAAATTCTAACTGTGTTCTATTCCCAAAGAAAATATGGTTTAGAGCCAAGCATCAGACACACAAAATGCACAAAAAACAAGGTAACATTATTTAAGTTACTACCAATACATTCTTAGACAGTGTCGTAAAGGTACCAATATTTGCTCTATTATTTACATTTTCTGAGTGAAAACTGTGACTTAAATTAAACCGAAAAGCTTGGATCACATTTCGGAACATGACTTTACAATTGACAGTGAATTATGTTAAGTGGCCGTCTACAGCCATCTCTGTTTAATGAATGCCATCCAGTGTGACGGCTGCCTGCATGCATGTGTCCCCACAATGCTGCAACCACCACGCACAACGGCCACTCTGTTCTGGCTGGGGTGGAAACATGCTGTACCGGGAAGCCCGACTGTGCCAGAGGGCTAACAAAGTCTCCACTGTGTGTGTGTGTGTGTGTGTGTGTGTGTGGCTTTGAGTGTGAGTGTGTTGGACTTCTTAAAGACATATTGGAGCAGTGTTGCAGGTGTGGGTGGATGGCTATTTTACTTTGGCCTTTAATATTGTGCACAGCTTGGCACCTTCTGCTGCATAGTGCAAATCCCACTGGGCTGAATTTAACAACAAATGTTGCTTTTACCAAGAAGAAATTGAAGTACATAAACAACCAGTGAAGGTCTGACTGCAGAGCCTCCAGAGTTCTGTGGAGGGTCTATGCCTGGTTCCGAACCTGTTCCTGGTTAGTTATATTTTCAAGCAGGGCGCAGTTTACTAAACACACTCCGTCCACACATTGATCAATTTCAAAGTCCACATTCACATACTGCCTGTGCTGTAGCACCTCTATATTCCTTCTGTCTGAAACCAGAGCCTATAGTCTGCTCTGATTGGTCCCGTCCATTAGAATCTCACGTACAATGTGTTGAGCACTAGTCAATAGAAGTGTGAGTGTTACAAAGTGATGCTATATGGTAAGAAAGACAACAATGAGTTGAAAAGAGGCACTTCAGGCAGGGGGGGTAGAGACACTTGGGATTTTAAAACTAAAAAACTATGCTAACCTAATGTCTACGTGCAAACCTTTCTTTACAGGTTGCATATGTCCTATGTGTAAGCGTAAAGACAATTTGTCCATTCTTAAAGTATATTGCAGTGTGTTTTGCCAAATTTAGATTCCTGAATAAGTGTGACTACTACAGTACGTTGTACAGAAAATATCTTGTTCTTCCTGATTCATCTTGTGAGCCCAGTGGAGATCCTGACCCCCAGGTTAAACATAAAGGAATATTTATGCAGGACATAAAGACACACGGAGAACCACACCTACTTCTCAGCCCTGTGCACATCATTGCAGCTCAGGAAGCAGCCCTCTGAGGGGGAATCTGACTGAGGGGATTATTGATGGTTACCATTTAGGCTGACACAGGCCCAGTCTGGCAATAAGCTTGCCATCCTCTCCGACCATTGTCTGCACTGAAACCACTCTCCTCCATCACAAAGGGCAGTAAGGTGCCCAGCTGAGCAAACACACTCCCACTACAAAAGGATCGGCGGCAATGTCACTCTTCATTCTCTTCGTCTTTTCTTCATCTCCATTACGTCCTTAAGCGTGCCTTCGTGTTCCTTTCTTATCCTCTCATTTTAAATCTCTGAAAGTAGCTTGTCTAGTCATGTCTGTATCTGTTCACCTCAAACGTTGCCGTTCTCCAACATTCTTTCTCCTGTCGAACACTTGACCTCGTCTGGCTGTGATTTTGTCTTGGCATACAAATGTGGGTGGGTGTCTTCTTACTTCACCTTTCTCTGTGCTTGTCTTAATATTGCATAGTCATCATTTCAGGCTAACAGAGATCTGTGTAAAGAATGATTTAAAAAACAAAAGGAAATTCCAGTTTTATGGAGGTTTTCTCTAAAAACTACCAGATGTTTTATTATGATTTCATTTTCCAATTAAACCATTACTAAATTGATCCAGAAAACACAGAAAGATTGCCAAAAATACGCCTCTGGCATCTTAAAATGATAAATGACAGACAACAAATAATAGAAACACATCCTTTCAACTGAGCTGAAACCAGAGAATAGTTTTGCTTGATTATTGTATTAATTAATTCATTATCTGAATTGATTAGTTTTCAGGCGTTGCTCCAGACCTCTGCGAGCATACGAGACGGACATCTGACTAAGCGAGATTAGTCTGTTTCTGTCTGTTCTCCTCCATCTCTTCCTCTCCTAATCCCTCCAGCTTTCTCCCCCTTTCCCTTGAGCCTTAGGGGAGCGTCCTGAAGCAAACTAATTTCTCTTCCCGAAGCCTCCCTGCTCTCATCGAGCTGCGTCTCCCTCCACCTCCCCTCTACCTCTTTGTCAATCTTTCGCCCTAATCTCCATAATGCAGTCTCCGGCAGGAAGCTGCTGTGCGTGCTTTGTCCAGGGCCTGGCCCCGGCTCCGGGATGATGAGCAGGTAGCTATGGGCGCTCTCTCTGCTGGTAATTGCAGCTGAGGCAGACGGAGCACAGCATGGGGGGAGGAGAGGCTTGCACATTCACGCACACAGATGGAGATGAAAGCAAGCATGAGTATTATGTTCTGTGGGCTGTCTCACTGAGTCAGAGGTGGGGGAAATGTCAGATATGGTTTCCTGAATACATCTAACACTTCTACAAAAGTTTGAGTCTGCAGTCAGGTACAGGTGCAACATGTATCAGTACAGACTGAGTTATGCTGTAAAGAGCTCATATTTGTTTACTCTGTAGTCCTAGTTTTTACTTGCTGTTACTAAAAGCATATTTTGACCATGTTTACTGTCACTGTGAGCTGTAGCAGAGCCTGATCAATACATGTGTTGGTGAAATATGAGACTATATCAGGTCGTTACAGATATCCAGGAATTGGTGTGTTGGCACACAAGCTACTCTAAAACAGATAGAGAGAGAAATAAAAAGGTTTCTTTGAATCATTGTTGTTTGTTTGTTTGTATTAAAGTAAATGCCATCAACATTTTTGGTCGACATCCATGTAAAATCTCATTATTAAAATATGTACACAACAAATTGTTTTATTTAAAAGAAAGTGCAGAGCAGCCGTATTAATTTTAAAGCACATCCATGTTTTATCATTATTATTATTATTATTATTATTATTAAGAAATGTTTTATTTTTATATTGGGACACTTTCTTCTTTCAAACCTAAGCTTACAAATCCAGCAATGTATACTGTATTTATATTTTCCTGCCCAATGTTCCACCTGCTCAAAATATGGTTAGTATTCCCTTAAGTGTGTAAACTTCTACCTTTACCTACACATCAGGTGGTCCACCCGAAAGGCCACATAGAGCCTGTGCATCATTACTACCTGCTATGAGGCACCTGCAGGGAAATAAATGAATAGAAGCATGGAGGAGGGCATCAGTTTAGTGGCGGCTGCAGGGGGGTGGTGGGGGTTTATAACACCTGGCAAGCTCCCCCAGCATCGCACAATAGGGAGCCTGGTTGCTAGCTTATTTATCGTCCGTATCAAATGACCATGTGTCATCTGGGACACAGGCTGGGCAAAAACACAATAATCAGAAGCAAAAAAAAAACAAACTCTGAGGTGAGAACATGAAATCTGGTGGGAAAAAGAGCTCTGCAATGGGAGGAAAATACGGAAAATGAAGCAGTGGGGAATATTTTGACCATATGAGTTTGGCAGCAAGGTGGAGCAGCAGGAAGTGGGTCGATTAATAAGATCTGTAAAAGGTAGAGCGCTAGATTAACTTGCCAACATCGGTCTACCGCCATCACTGTTGAATGTGTTGCTACAACTTTCTATTATACATGCCGCGGGTAATGAGAGACCATGTCATCCATTCAGTGTAATTTCCAATTTACGGCCCTCTGATAGGAGGAATCAGAGAGCACTGGCTCCAGCAGAGCTTTTATGGCCCTGGGCTTCGGGGTGCAAAGTGTGTGTTTGTGTCTCCATCGCTGCTTATGTGCCCCGTGTGTGTGATGTAGCACTTTGATGTGGTCCTGGTGATGAACTGGACCGTGTAAAAAGCAATGGCAAATTTAATGGCTGCTATAGACAGTGCTGTCAATGATCCAATCGAGTAAAGTGGTTATTTCCACTTTCACGTTTACGCATATCGGACATGGTCTTTGTTGGTTGGCGCAGGTGATAATCCTTTGTTTATGTTCCCCGACTAAACCTGTTGGACCAGGATAGAGACATTTGAATTCTGGTTCTTTGTTTGAGCATGAAAACACCATTACAGAACGTTCATGTGGACGTCTGCAGTTTAATAGATGATGGAAACTGAAGGTTGTGGGTTCTGAGCACTACACACTACTAGATTGTAGTGTCATTCTTGCTACAGCATCCCTAGAGCAATTCAAGTTTCAGATTATTGCTAAAGGACACTTCAGCAAAGTCGATCTCTGATGATTTCGGTTCAGTGGGACTTCAATCTCAATGTACTTCACTCTTTTGTAGTGACAGGAATTTAGACCACAACATGTATTTACAATAAACTAACAAAATGTTGTTTTTTTTCACCAAAATTCTAAGATATATCCTCACTTGAATAGTAGGCAGTTGAACTTTAGAATAACCCATGTATGGCAAATCATTTATTCGATAAACCGTAATGTTCCTTGATGTAATAAGTGAGAAAGGAGTCAACACACACATGCCTTTTTCTTTTGGGAGACTTTACATAATCCAAACAGTCACAAAGGCATATTGTAAGCAGTGGTAATGTTTACTTGTTGACGTATCTCCTGATATGTTCAAATTTAAACATTATATCCATTAGCTGATAGCTGAGAAAAACCCTTAATGAGTGGCTGATGCACACATGGCAGTAAACACATGGTCCATTAATACTTATGGGGTGCAGCTAACTGGCTGAACATTACTTCCTATTTGCGCTAATTCTACTGATCCGTCTGATCTATCAACTTGATACCAACACTGACAACTATCGAAAATACAATATTCACATGTATTTCCAAGTTGTCTTTGCAACCCATCTGTTTCTCTAAAGTATTTTGCAAATAGAGCCCTCTATTTCACAAAAACTGAGGATTCTTCACGTGACACAGCCATTTGCTATCTTTCATGATTTAATCATGGTTTTTGAAAAGCAGCTTATTCTGATGATCCGGCAAAGCTACCTCGACGTTGTGCAATGAGTGCGCCAAATGTCTCCTACAAAAATATACTCTACAGAGTGCTGAGCTTCTGTCTAAAGCTTGACACAATGAATGTTGGGGACATTATCTTCCGTTTTAAGGCCAAATGGGGTTTTATTACATAACATTCAAATGTGTGCACAATAAGTGTGATTATGAGCCAAGTGATTTTGGATTTCAGCTCCACAGGAGAGTAATCCCTGTGCAAATAAAAAATGATTTAGGACAAAGTCGCTTTTTGGTGATTTTCTTCTTTTTTTTCGTGCCAGTGATTCCTCAGAAAAACATACCTGTCCATCACAGCCGTCCCTGCAGGGCCTTGAAGGGAGGAATCGGGGGAGGAGAAATAATGAGAGCTTACACCAGCTGCAAGGAATTCAGAGACTCCTGCCCAGTGGGGGCTCTTCCTCTTTATCCCCCCACTTAATTCCTGCAGCGCTCCACTGACACCACCCCGACAACAGGGACACACCCTCCAGTGACCACTGACTCACAATCCAAAAAGGCAATAGAGGGGTTGTGATCTACTTCAGCGGGCTTTCGGGATCTCGGCACTGCACTCCAGTGATCTGGGAAAACTTCAAAGAGCTTTTCTGAGCGTGAAGCATGGGCGAAATCACGTTGTCTCCGTCTATCAGTTTGTCTAGCGGCACACTGTAACATTCACTGTCACCCGAAACAAAAGGGGCCAATTATTTCCACAATAGGATTCAGACTGCACAGAGCATCCAAAGTTCAATAAAAGGGTTTTATACAGCTCATCACTTTTTTTTTTTTTCATCTCTCTTGTCTGGGGGATTTAAATGACACTGTTGTGCAATGCTGTCTGAGGGAAATGGTAAAGCAGAGAGGGGAAAGAAAGTAATAAAGACAGAGTGCTTTTTTTGTCTCCAATGATTTTGTAGACACTGCTTTGTTTTTTTTCAACAGAAGGGGTTTTAGTACAGATAAGAATGGTAGGGAAACACATTTGGTTTTTACCAAGGAATGCGTTTAATGATGTTTACTTGTAGCGCTAATTTCTGTAGATGGTAGAGCTGGTAAAACATGCTGGTTATCAATATTTCATGTTCACAAAAACCTCAGTCCCTCGTATGTTTGGTATGCATGGTTAACAATCATCATCTGTTCAGTCTTTTTGTGATTGCAACTGATTTTTTTAATTGCAATTTCCTCAAAATTACAAGATGCAAAATCAATGTACTATAGCATTTCTAATTACGAGGAAGCGTCTCCATTTGTATCTCCTTTTTGTTTGTGAATGAGCTTCCAAGGAATAAAATGGGACACTCAAAAAAAAAAAAAAGTCTATGGAGCAGGTGGGAAAGGAGCAGCTGGAGGGAATCCAGATGGCAGTAACATTTTATTCTGAAGACCTATTTTGGGTCATCTGGAATTCAAGCTTTCGCTCATCCGTCACGCAATGTAAAATTGACTTGTCTGAATAAAAGTAGATGGGATCTCTATACTGTGAGTGGGACACCTAGTGGCTCCATCCCTCACCTTCTGACAGTCAGCATCCCTGTATCCAGGACAACAAGCAATTGCTCAGCAACCACCTGTTTCTGCGAGTGTAACGGTAACGAGCCGCAGGAATAATGAGGTTGTGGGAGTGAAAGGGGGCAACGGAAGGGGGTCTAAACACAGGAAGGGGGAGGAAGTTCCCATTTATAATTCATGTCAGAGGAATTATCATCAGCGCTGTGGCATTTGGAATGAATTATTGATCGTGTCTTGGAAGCTTTATGTAAAAACTTGCAGTTGGGGGGTCCTGATGGACAGGGCGTGAAGTAAGAGGGCACGGGGGTAAAGGAATGAGTCTGCCGAGCGTTTTCAGGGAAGGTTATGGAGATAAATTCTCTCTACGGGAGCACTGACTGTATCGCTGGATCAAGGGACCATCGAGGTTGTCAGAGTAGAGTAAAGAAGTGGAAGTAGCAAAACCACAACTTAAGAATACTCTATGGTTTGGGGGATTTTGTGGGGAAGTTGATCATATGATGCATAGCATTTCATGAACTGATTATGGGATTATATGACAATTGAGTGCTGCTAAATGGAGAGAGCAGCTATAATGAAGTTCTGCTATCAGCGTGTCTTTTCCTTATCTGTTAATAGTTGAAAAGTGCACAAATCCTTAATCAAGTGAAGAAAACAGTGTTTAAATTAGGATTCCAAAAGAAATTGCTGAGGTGGGAGTGATTGAACTCCCCTAGTCAAATTATCAAGTCAAAAGCTGTCTTTATAACCGTTATGAACTAGTATAAAGTAGCATCAAAGGTGATATATTGTAATTTCAGCTACTTCCCACCACTGGGGACCATAAAGAAGAAATGTATGTAACCCTAAGCCACGCTGAAAAAGACTTTAAGGGCTTAACAACTATATTTCGCGATAAACCACTTAGCACTCCAAAAAGGGCAATGTAACTGAAAGAATCATAGGTTAAAAAATCAATTTTGCCCTCCACAGTAGAGAACTGCTGCTGAGGCTCACTAATGGAATGGGACGAGCCAACCTGAGAGAGTAACACTGTCTGCTTGACCCTTCAACCTTCCTCGATCATTTACTGCGGTCCCTCCAGCCACAGTCTGACAGGCATGAATCACTACCTTTCTGCAGTCATTCTTTTTCATTCCAAAAAACGTGCAGTGAATCGATACCAACATGCAGTGCATGACAATGGACATTGTTCGGTAGTCTGGTATAATCCGTCTCGGCAAACAGGAACACACAATTCTCCAACGTCCATCAACAATGAATGGCTATCAATTATTTTGTCACTTCAGATTGTCTCTTAATCATTTCAGTGAGACTTTCTCTACTGTAAAAAGGGTGCTTCTTGTTGATTGTTGTCTGTATACCCAGAGTTACAAGTAAAAACTAAACATAAATAGTAGCTAATATAGCATGAATATCAATGGTGTCAATTCACCATAAAGGTTATGCAACACAACACTTCCTGTTTCATACCAAAAGGAAAGATGCAAATTAAAACACAAAACATATCAGAAAGAGATACGAACTGTCAAAATGTGCTGTCACTGCTTGTCAATGCTTCCTAGAAAATAACACTTTCCTGAGGAAATGCCATAAGTTGGGCATGGTGAGTGCCCAAATACATTTCTCAGTAGCCAATATTCCAAACCCTACCCAGACACGTAAAACTGAGCCATAACCCTATAAACATCTTGAGGACAGCAAGGGGTTCAAAGGTTTAATGTACTGTTGCATGCTAAATGTTCCCAGCTAGAACAAATGATCACAGGCCGTGGCTGAGGGCTTGCGACTGAGGTTAAATCCAACTTCAGTAAATAGCACTCAGGCAGACGGGCCAACGGCGGCTCAGGCACGTTTCCAGATGTAAGCAGCACTGGGCGTGGATGCTAAGCAACTAGCTATTTTTAGTGGCAGAGCGCAGGAAGGAAATGAAAGGAACAGAGTTCAGTGCGGGATTCAGAGCGGCGGAGAGAGTAATCAAACACCGCCGGCCAATGGCAATCACAGCGCCCTGACACAATGGCTGCTCGCCTGCCGCTGGCTTAGCCTTATCACAACATACTCTTGCTGAGAGTGTGGGTGTGAGATGAATGAGTGGGGAGAGGAGGACAGTGAGAAAGAGGGAGGTAGAGATGGATTGGGGGAAGTGAGGAGGAAAGAAAAGCGTTGGAAAAAGAAAGCATTTGGTGCAAATTAAATCAGGGGGATTTCTGTGTTTCCTTCACATCGTAAATCCATCGGTTCCAAAGTCTAATCAACGTTAAGCAAACTGATTACATGCTGGGAGGCAGACAAAACCTCTGCAAAATCTTAGATAAAAGTATGATTTCAATCAAAAGAACATGCTTACTTATGGTAGCTAAAATGACCACATTAATATCACATTTTCGAGAAATTGGAATGGTTTTCAAATCCAAACAAATTGCTGAAAATATGTGTGCCAAGTGATGGCTGTTTCCTAAAAAACAATGAATGCACACTGAGTGACTAATTTCCATTCAGACGCTGTAAACAGATAACATCCATTCACCTTGACAGTGTACTATCAAGCCAATGAGTGAGGCTGGGATGGCGGTGACACTTGGTGAGTCAGTCAGGCATGACTCCAAGGCTGTGGAGATGAGATAGAAAGTGAAGCGAGCGACACCGTCTGCATTTCAAACCAACGACGCCATTCCCGTTAAATGAAGACGGCAAATCTGTCAGAAAGCTTCCCTCCTATTCGCCACGTTCCAGTCACAGACGGGAAGATTACCAAACTGTTGATAGATGGTTAACAGGTGCGGGCTAATTATGCTAATCATGGCAACAGCCAAATAAACTGATTGCCATGTTCATTTAAATGACAGCAATGTTCCTTTGGTGGCTAATTAAAATAGCTCGGGAGGAAGTAAACGAGGCGGCAGGGTTTTCGGATTGGAGGGAGGGCGTTTAAATAAAAAGCCTTCTCTGGGGTCCACTGTAATAAGCTGTATTTCATCGGTTTAATGATGTCATAATGAATTTCTAATGATGGGGGATGGGTCAAGGGGCGAAGAGGAGAAGTGAGCAATATGTGCATTAAACCGTAAGGCTACCTTCCTCCTTTGCGCGAAGCGGAGGCTGCGAGGGAGCCCTAGCTCATGTTGCATGTGGCGTAGCCTAACCCCGGTTGAAGTGAGCTGGATAATGAAAATAAAGATTGGTAGAGGACATCGAGCGTCGTATGTACTCCATCTGTTTCGATAGTAGCCCCACTGGAAAGGGTAGGGGAAGGTTTTGAAGGGGCAATTACTTTTTTCCTCAGCGTTGGGCCCAGTTGGCCCTGGTCTCTATTTGCATGTGACCCGGAGAAAGGCATCATTAGACGGAGGAATGGCGGTTCAAAGGCCAGGGGAGATGAACTCTGGGGGACCCTGAAAGCCACCGTGCAGGTATGAAAAGTGGATAGGGGCTGATTAATGTTTATAGGAGGCAGCTGCTATAGAAACCCGCCACCTAACCTCGTCTCCCCGTAGTCCTTCGTTTTAATTCCCTTCTTCCAGAGGAGATTAAAAATCTACAGTGTAGGGTATGTCTTTGCAAACAGCCGGTTTGTTTCCAAAAGGATTGCCGCCGGGGAAACACGTAGAGCTCAACCTTTCCATTCAGTAACACTATAATCTTCTCTCTACCTTTATTCTATTTCCGTCTCCTCCTTCTTCTTCTTCTTCTACACTTGTGATTGAATAAACAGAACTTTGACACAACGTTTGAATTGCTTAAACCAACGTTTGCTTATACCAAATTTGGATTTCGGATCACCATGCCAGAAAAGAAAAATTGGAAGCACTCGAGCTGGATCATACAAATTGCATACAATGTAGTTCAACTTTATGACTGCAACCTCGGTCCATGCTAAATGGCTAAGCTACAGCTAAAGACAGAATAAGCTTAATCAAAATCTTCTAAAGTCAACAGCACATCCTACCAAAACTACAAAAAACCAACATGGATTTTGAAATAAAAAAGTGAAATCAATAGATTTGTTCTTGCTGTTCTTAACAGAAACACATATTGATTTGTATGATGGGTTTTATAATAGCTCTTGGTCTTAAAAGATGCATCCTTTCATTACATTGTGCAAAAAGTTCAAAACCTGGGTTTAAAACAACGTCAATTCTTTAAGCGTTTCCACTTCTTCCCTAGTGTCTGGTGAAAAACAAAAGACAAAAGAATCATATGGAAAGAAAAGATGAATGATACTGAACCACGATGTACGATGCAAGTTAGAATTCCTTTTGTTTGCAGTCGAATGTGCTCACAAAGAAGCCTTTGTGTAAAGGTAACAAAACAGGAAAGAGCACATGCAGGGATGAGATCCAACAGAAAAAGAGATTTACTTCTGCAGGTATATAAAATAGCCCCCCTTTATCTTCCGTTTATGAGGCATTCTCATTATTTAAATGTATGCCACATTAGTAAGGATCTGCTCGATTCAATATATTATAATGTGATGTTTGGCCTTAATGGAAAATCAATGGCGAGACAAGCCCGCCACCGCTGCGACTATACAAAAGCAATTTCCAAATTGACATATGGAGGGCCTGTGTGATTGATTCTGACTGCTGTTGGATTTTAATACCGTTCACTGCGAGCTCATTGACTCTCAGACATCGTCTTGTGGTTTATCTACAAACTGCCAAATGAGTCCTTGTCTCCTTTTTCTTCTCTCTCATCTTTTTCTTCCTCCGTCTTTCTTCTGCCTCTGTTCCCAGCCCTGAAGCCGCGAGTGTGGATGTTCCAAATTAGATATATTAGATAAACGAGCAGATGACTTTCTGCAAATACATCCTCTTTGAAATCGATCACAGCCAGATGTAATGTGGTTTCACCTCCACCAAAGCAATCCTCGCCACTGTATTACAACTGTTCCTTCAATCAGCTGAAGAGGTACTCCATTAACATTCCCTCCTCATAAGTGCTGACACAGTGGCATCAGCTGCCCTATCTGTTTAATTACATCATGCTTTCCCTGCTACTAGTCAAGAAAGAGGCTAAGACCCCTACTTCTCGGTCTCTCACGCCAAACAACACACTTTGCAGGAAGATTTGAGGGTAGAGAGAAACAATCCACTTTCAGGAGCTTAGGTCAAAAGCAGGGCATGCAGATCATGGATTACCAGCCAATTCATCCCCTCCCCCCTGCTCTTATCACCCGTTGGTTTCCACCTTTCATGTTGAGGAACATGAAAAGAAAATATGGAACGAGCAGCTGGCTGCTTTACCTTGTTTTGCAGCACTTTTAGATTGATGTTGGAATTCTAGTATTTTATTATCGACTTTAATTGCATTTTGAACGTCATTCATCCGTAATTCATCCGTTATCCGGGTCTGAGTCACAGCGACCCCTTTTCTATAAACTAAGAACCGGTTCTGCTACACTTCACACACCTAGTTGAGCATTTTGACCCAAAACCTTGGTTCTTAAACAATAAGGTTTTTTCTTGACCTGTTGCCGCTCATTACAAGTTGAAAAGAGGGGTTGGTTGTAAATAACACGTTTGATATACCATCTTGTTAACACGGTGTACTTTCATTGTGCAATGACAACCTTGATTACGATTGTTTCGCTATAGTATGGGAGCTGGTTTGCTAGATAGCATCAAGGTTCTGAGAATACTGACAGAACCAGTTCAAGAACAGAGCTAAAAAAAGGTTTGGGACATAGCAGACCGAACATCCAGATGTTCTTCCCTCCATCTGCAACACTCGCTCCTTATGGTTGATCCTTAGATATCCCCAGGCCAGGTGGAATATGTAATCCCTCATGAGTTTTCTGGGTCAGGAACAGCCAACTGGTGGTAAACATGCCAGGCCATGTCCGTGCTCTCAGGTCTGATGTTTATCCACCTTTTGATGCAAAAAGACGTGCAGGTCTACTTGGATCTCTTTCTGGTTGTCTGAACCCAAAAACTCAATTCAAGTCCCAAAAGATTGGAAAAAATAGACCTAAAGAGCATTTAATAAATACAAATATCCACTTGATTACCCCATAAAACTCAAAATAAACCTTAAACGATGTGTGAGTGAGTCAGCCTACTTTACTGCTGAGCCAACACACACTCCCACACTGCAATTTTTTAGCATCAGCTTGTTAGAAAGCAGATTGAAGTTCAAATCTGCACACTCAGTGACATGAAATGAGATTGCTGACCCTGAAGTGTAACAGAATCTCTCCGCTTTATTTTGAAGTTAAAGTAACTGACAGATTCGACTGTAACCAAAGAAAATCACCGGGGCATGTTGTGCTAAACTGTAGATGAACTCCCACAAGCCTGCACTCTTCCACAACACACACAGGTGATCAGCCCACATGAGCGTGAATATAACATACGCCACATTTTTGCTTCCCATCTGACAGCATCAGGACATCACTCCTGATATAAAAGGTGTAATGAGGGTACACAAGCGGCTTCATGTCTCTGAGCGTCCATAGCCTCTGGGCAGCATCGCTTTGGAGCAGATCACAAGTTCAAGTGCAGAGCGTTTTGGAGGAGCGTCCATCATGCTTAACTCACCTTGCCAAAGTCCCTGACATCGAAGAGGTCGAAGGGGTCGAACAGCTCACTGTTGCGCAGGCCAAACTTGTCGTGGCACACCTTGAGGAACGTCCGGATATTCTTCAAACACAGGAACTACAAAAAAAGAAGGAAAAACATCATATTGGATTCATACCAGTGTTGTAACAGCATGATTAATGAAGCAGATTATTTGTCAGAAGAATCATGTTCCGCCAGTCTGTTTAATATCCCCCCCTGTCAAAGAAGCAGGTTTCGGATAAGTATTTCATTTCCTGGCTGTGATTGGCAGGCTCTCCTGGTGCATTAGTGAGGGTTCAGCTGCAGAAGGTGCAGTTGATTGCTGCTCCTGAGACCGATGGTCTGCCTCTCTGATCCAGATAAGGAGAGCCTGTCTGCTGACATCAGAGCAAAGACAAGGCCTCCTAAAGCAAGCCCACCGACAAAGAGCTGACCCTGGACAAAGCTGGTCTATTAGACTGAGGCAGTCACATGAACCTGAGAGGTCAGGGGTCACAAATCTGACAAACAAAAACAATGGAACTGTCTTTAAGAAGAACATTAAGCACGAGCATTTAGTGACCACCACTTAAAACTCAGAGAAAAAGCTTTCCCTTTCCTATTCTCATTTCAAAACATTTTAGTTTTACATTTTGTATAGCTCTATTTTATTTTATTGCACACATTTCCTAATTCTATTTTATTTTATAATTACACATTTAATACGTATATTTATTTACATATGTTTATATTTTTTTATTCATTTTCTTTCTTATTTCAAAGACGTTTGCTGCATTTTAGATTATAAAATAAAAGGTTATATATTTTTTTTAACATTAAAATAATGAAACAATATTTATAATAACATAAAATATACTAAGAACGTGCAATAAAAACATTACTGCAATAATGAAAGAAAATACAAATACTTATATACACATAAGAAGTTAAAGTACAATGATGCACATTGTACTCCAATATGTATGTTTCCACAGTGGTTTCAAATAGCTCAACTATCACAAAACCCAAATTCCAACCAATGATATATTAAGTAATTAAAGCTTTACTGTTTTAATTATCTTTTATTATATCATTATTTTGAAATACCTTCTACAAAAATGGAAAAAATAGGTCAAATTTGCCATTTAACCACTGCTTCTGCATTGACCTATGAACTAGAGCCTGACAGATACAATGGGGGTGCCTCTACAGTATTTTGCCCGATGTTTTCGCCTATTGCGGATTGTTATCTGCTTTTTTCCCAATGGCTACTTTCCAGTCATGCAAATAAAGCGTCTGCCACCTTGAGACTGATAGCCAATATAAAAAGGGGAATGGGGGTGTTCACAGGGACTCCCCAGCGGCCATGAATACTCATAATAAAGTGCATAATATATAATCTGTGGTCACGAATATGGACGCTCTGAAATATGCCCTCACACAGATAAACCTGGAGGGGCTTGGGAAACAGACCAGGAGTATTGAAATATTAATGATAAGCATAAACTGCCTCCTATCTCCCACTTCCCCTGTGTGAGAAGAACACATTACCTAGCATGTAAATCTGGATGCTGCAAAGATATGCCGTTTTGTCTGTCTGTGCGTGACGGATATGACAACACGGAAGAAGATGCACACAAGGAAGAGGCTTGAGCGAGAACGACTGAAGAACAAAATGCTTGTTTTCCTGTTCAGATGGACAAACATTACGTCAAACGACAGACTTTATCCCAGTAATGGTTGTTGCATACACCCAGTAAAGCAAGTCACACTTCACATTTGAGTTTGGCTGGGCAATTATTGAGTTTTATTTCCAATCCTGATTTTGCCTCCCAACGTAATCAAGATAACACTATTATTGTTTCACACTGACGCTCTTGTTTTGTCTTAGTAATAGAAAATTCAGAAATAAATCCAGCCTTTCCTCTTTCCTTTACAGTGGTGAGCTTGTGCACATCCATTATAGCCCAGACTTGTTCTTATTCTTTATTAGGATCCCCATTAGCACTAGCATTAGCATTGGCTATTCTTCCCGGGGTCCGCACACACTCAGTCAATCACACATAAAACTATAGAAGAAAATAAAGAGAATTTTGTGGAATTCAAAAACTAAAGTAATCATCCTTTTAACCCATCACCGAGCCAAACATTATAGTACAAACTGTTGTAAATACCACAGACAATTGCATTAAACGTTATGATAACGAGATGTTGTTTTAACAAACTTTTGAAAATAAAAGTTTGATTAATATCGACCGGCTGAAAAAAGTCACTCAAACTAAAAATATGAAACACGTTCTCAGGGGGAGAGTGGGATTTTAGCTTTTGCAGACCATTTACATGCACAAAAAAGTATATGACACACTACAGGAAAGGGAAAACGAAAAAAGGGCAATAAATGCTGTTTTGTTAGTCAATGAGTAAAAGTGTTACATTATTGCCAATTTCAATTATGATAAAGATAATTGAGATGTTTTCTTTTGGCCCTTTCTGCAGTTTGATGATGCAGTGTTTCCTGTTGCAACGACTGAACGTGTGAGGCATTATCCTGTGCTAATTAGCTTTTGAAAACACGCTGCTGAAATCCCGTTATTGATGCCCCTCCAGTGAATCCAGATATAAGCAGCACAGTTCCATCTGATACGGTTTGCTGGTATTCTGTGGCATTTCGATCGGCCACTCCTGGCCACACCTGAGAGCCCTGCAGACTCATTCTCATTCACGTGTGCACATCTGCCCCGTCCCAGTGTCGTGGCTGTGAACCCCATAAGAGAGCTATGGCGGCCGGCGACGAACGGCGCGATTGGTCGGCTAGCCCGAGTGACATTTTCAGTTCAGCGGCGAAGGTTATCCTGTCTGCAGATCCTCACGTGCGGTGGGAGAGAGAAAAAAGCATATTTTCTCAGCTCCAGATATGAAAAGGTAACATTTGCTGGAGTGGTTTGTGGACGAGAGAGATATGGATCAGGGGGGGGGAGAGATGGGTCTGACATTCTTATATATGTTTGGTGATAAGAGAGCCAGGGTAGGGGTAGGGAGAAAGAATTGCTATGATCTTGATGAAAGAAAAAAACACACCATTCCTCATGGAGAGGAGAGTGTGAGAGCACCAAGGAATAAACAGGCTGTGGACATCTCCTTAGGCAGAGGCCGCCCTCAGCACAATCCATCTGGAATTATCTCACTGCGCTCTGCAACACACTCCAGGCCAGGTGCAGGCACTCCTTCATTTTTCAATGTGTTGTGAGTACATCACACACACACACACACACACACACACACACACACACACACACACACACACACACACACACACACACACACACACACACACACACACACACACACACACACACACACACACACACACACACACACACACACACACACACACACACACACACACACACACACACACACACACACACACACACACACACACACACACACACACACACACACACACACACACACACACACACACACACACACACACACACACACACACACACACACACACACACACACACACACACACACACACACACACACACACACACACACACACACACACACACACACACACACACTAGAAGGCTGATAGTATTTAGAGAACAAATATCATTCCAGAGACATAAATGCATCCCCTTGGTCTGCAGGAACTCTGTGATGTCCCACAATCTAAATCACGACACTCAAAAATAGTATATGCATTAATTTGAATCAGAATATGTCAGTTGTCCCATTCTGGTGATGTTTGCTGCATTTTAGATTATAAAATAAAAGGCTAATAACAATGTATATATACATGGGTTTTTTTTAACATTAAAACAATAGATTTTTTGTTATAATAACATAAGTTATAGTCAGAATGTGCCACGAAAACATAAAATAAAATACAAATATTTCTAAAAAACATAAGAAGTAAAGTAAGTTATCCACATTGACCTAACATATATGTGTATTACCACAGTGGTGTTTTAGTATTAATAAGATATTAAAGTTTACTTGCAAATCAATTATGATTTGAAGTTGCAACCCTACTCTACAAACATTTCTAAATGATCATATTATTTTCTCAAAATGTTGAAGTCATTAACTGCAACAGATTAAACTTTAAATGCTCGATTTCTCAGTTTGGATCCTTACTGTAATACTCATTCAACTTGATTTTGTTTCTCCCAAACGCTGTTGTTTGAGAATTTGAGAAACAAACACATACCAACCCCCTATATGTTTGTACTTTGTAATAAAAGTTGATTGTTGAATTTGGAGTGGTGTTTGTTCCTCTTTTGGGGGGAATTGCATTATTGATTCCTATGTTGTACCCTTTCCTGAGACTCTTCTGCAGAGCAATCTTTTCTTTCATAGCAAAAAAGAGTTCTGTGGCCAAGGATTTCTAATAAATGCATCTTCCCCCACAAGACAAGACACACTAAATGTGTGTGGACAGCATAAACACCTGTGTGCAGAAGTGTTTACCACTTGCTTCAAGTGTCATTTGAAGCTACCATTGTGTCAGCCTCATTACTCCTGGCTCACTTAGGACTTTGACTGGCTGCTGACAGTGGGCTTCACAAGGCTTCCCGGTGCCAGCGTGCGTGTGCAGTATTCATCGGATGTAAATGTGTGTACCGACTTTAGTGTTTAATAATTACAAAAACATTGCTATAGGGTGGAAGACATGAAAAGAGAAGGTCAAAAACAGATTGGAAGTGAATGAGGAAGAAGAAGATAAAGACGCCTGTGGTCTCAGCTTCTTTTTTTTTGGTACACTGGCTGGTGTGCTCCAGTGAAGCAACGGCTCGGATTTTGACTTCTCAGTCGAGAGCAAACAACTCTTAAAAGAGGCAGGCTTGTTTTCAGGTGAGGAAGGAGGAAGAAGAGCAGCAAAGAGGAACGAGTCGGGGTAACAAAGACCCGTCACATCCCCTGACAAGCCCTTCAACCGTATCACTGCGCCACATCACACGGGGAATAATGCATTACTCCTCTGGGAGGATGGCCCTTATCTGCACACACTCCTACAGTACATGCTCATATCTGAGGAGATACAAATTAGAGCTTCCTCAACAAAAAAAAACATGAGCATATTGAGGAAAAGGGGTGCAAGTGAATGTGCAGGGATATGGGAAGTAGAGGAGGGGGAGGTAGAGGGAAAGGTGGGTTGTTTTGCCAAAACTGAAGCTCTTTGGTGTCAGGGAAGAGGGGGTGTTATGGAGTCGAAAACCTAGAGAAAAAACACCCATGGGAGAGAAATAGCAAAAGAGAAGGAAGCTGCGGGTACATCAAGAAACTGATCTGATAAATGTTTCCTGGACCGATTACCTGCTCTTGATTCATGTTGCAGATTAAAAACAAAAGGAATGGTGCGGGATCTTTGTATCTGTAGGCAACCAACCAAGACCTAAAACAATTGTAAAAATGTGTAAAATTCATGATATGTAAATAAACTGTTTTAGAAGTGGCAGAGAAAATAGCATTGTGTACATCCTTTGGAGCCAGGCATTGTAAAAAAGGTAGGCAATCTCCCAATTACCAGCTACGTCACACCATGTTTACATTGGTTTTAAAAAATCTGCTCAAAACCTACAGCGGAACACTTCTATTTGAAATGGGTTCTGCAGATAAACATTTTGTTCTTGGCTCTGGCTCATCTTATTTCCCACGGCAGAGATAACGCCGTCATTGTCTTGGGAAATAAGCAGTTAGTTATCATTTAATAACATTTATTAAGTCATTAAAAATAAAAGGGCATTTCTTTCGTCAATTTCAGAGTCATTCTATCGGCCCCGGGAGAAGCATAAATAGGGCCTTACCGGTGCTTTGTGAAGACGGGAAATAATTGGCGAGATGTTTGCTGCCAGTAGTGGGGAATACCAAACAACAGATACACGAGTACAGACATCTGACCAAAGACAATTTCTGTTTTAATATATAGAACAGATCAATTGCCAAATATTTGCGGAAGGACAGGCGCAAGACAATGACTTCCTCTTCTGCCTCCTTCCCAAAAAGGCCGTATTGGGAAGTCTTTGTTGCAATTTTGGCGTATTCAGGAGCTTAAGTTTGTATTAGGAAACTATATGGATGCTACAAAAAACATACGTTGTATTTCATTGGTCAGAGCCATGAATCTAACATTTACTTTCCGTATGCCTTGTTGCTGCAATTTGTAAACAACATTTTTGAAGTTTGTCCAAATTGAAGTTTCAGATTGAAGGAACATTCTGGTGAAATGTCCCTTTTCGTCCACCACATGAATGCAGCACCAATTCTCCTATGTTGCAACGTTACAAAAGCAAGAGCTGATTGGCGACGTCTCATATGTTTTCATATCCACTCCAAATTTGAATGGCTTCTTCCTTGACCCAAGGTTCACTCATCCACCAAGTTTCATGAACTTTCCTGAAGTAGTTTTTTCTGTATTGGTGCGGAAGGCAGACAGAAAAAAACAAACCAAGCTGAAGTCCTTTATGGAAGTAACAAGGAGGAAATCTTTATCAGAAAATAAATAAAGGCAGTCTGCTGTTTAGGACTCTAAGGGGAGTTAACTTGCTTAACTTTAAAAAAAGAAAAGCACCCCTTTGTCCACTTTACTTCTTCCACCAAACACAAACTAAATGGGAAAGAGACTTAATGTCTTTCATTTAAAGACATTTTACAAACAAATCAGACATCACCTATTCCGGCACTTTCACACACCGTTGGCAATGCCATTGGGAGCAATTAAGGAGTTAAGTATTGCCCAGTTGGACATATGTTGAGTGAAGGGGCTGGAGATTGAACCACCAACCTTATGATTGGCTGACAACAATCTGCCTCCTAGGTTATAGCAACCCAAACAATATTTTCAGATTCCTTATCTAGGCAATCTTGGACAAAGGATATTTAAATGTCTTGAAAAAAAAAACATCCTTTGTGTCTGGTGGCGTTAAAGGAATCGATAATAATGTTATTGAGAGAAGAGGATGAATAGGAGGGTCGAGGGTTTATGACAAACACAGGTGAGGTGAGTCAGAGAGATGATCAGATACCCAGACAGTGGCTCAGAGATCAGGATTCAATAAGACACTGATGCCTATCTGGGAAATGTGAGGCATCCACATACTCTCACAGAAATGTATTAGACCTACTTTTACGATATCAATCTGTACCTCTATTTACTGGCTTTCACATATTTGCTTAGCTTGGGAGAAGTCCTTATTAATAAGATTTGTTGTAATGTTGTTATTTACACACGTGCACCAACGGTATGCCCTTTTGTTTACTGAGAACCTCCTAATACTGCCTCCGTAACTTCCAGAATGTTCCTTTCATTATCGCCAAGCTTAACCCAAGTTTAAATATGCAAAACTCTTCTTCTATGCTCTCTGTATGACTGACTGAACTTTCTTGCTGGAAATCAAATCTGACAAAGACAGCTGAATACTTTGCTTCTTTATCCACAATACTCATCCTCTCACCCACACTTAAACACACACCAGTCACCTCATGTTGTGTCTCCGGCGGTGGATCTTTCCACACCTTTACAACAACAGGAAGGAGGCTCTCAGCAGGTGAGAAACCACAAGAAACAGCAGGCTGAGCTTTTTCCAAAAGTCAGACGTTCCTACACAAATGCACACACACGGCAGGTAGAGGTGATGATGGATCTCGTAAACTCCTGGGTTTGGTTAATGATCCCGCAGCCGGGGTGTTGATTGCTTTCTGGTAAGGAGAGATTTATTTCTGGCAGCGATCGGCACTCAACCTTTTCCAAAGCAAACCTCATCCAAATTCTGGGCAGCAAAATGTCCATTACACACTCGCCTGGTAATAGCTCATTCAGACTGAAAGGCTTACATTTGTTAAGCAGCTAGAAATAGCAACAAGAAATTGACTGTTATAAAACCTCATGCATGTAGGATGGTACGACTTTTAGCGTTATGAAAAGGTCAATTAATAGAAAAGCTATGATACATGTGGATTGAACAGACTGTGAAAATATAATGCATGGAAATGTATAGATCTGGAAGGGAGCCGCCTTCAGTTACTATCTTTTGTTCAGAGCAATAAACAGAGCCCTGATTGTAATCTGCGTCTTTGGTTACAGCTAATATTCTCAGACACTTGAATAGAACATTGATCAAAGATAAGGGCGTACGGAAGGTGCAGAGCTCCTTGTAGTAAAGATACAAACACGATTATATGGTTTATATCAGGGAAAGTACACATGACTTTAAGTAGTGGAGGATTAGTAACCGCTTCTAATTACCTTTTCTTTCCATTATGAAGAGGAGGAACCTGATTTGAGTTAATTTTGTAAGCACAACTAAAGCAAGTAGTCATTTTAAAGAGACCACATTATGTGTTTTGGGGTTTTCCCTACCCTGTTGTATAGGTTTTAGTGCATGTAAATGGTCTGTAAGGGCTAAAATGTCCAAGTTCTCTCTAGAGGAACTTTCTCTGCCAGAAAAAAAAACCACACTTTTTTGAGTAGAAGAGGCACAAACCCTAACCCTAACCCTATGAACCTTAAAATGAGCTTTATAGGACCACAATAACTATAAACAAGCAAATGCCCCTGTGCCTATTTCCCCCTCATGGTAGTTTGGCAGGCAAACACTTCAACAGGAACTTTATGTTGAACGCCAACAAGAGCCTAATGGTCTGAATTAGCCCATTTGATTTAACGGATGGGCGTCGAAGGGTTGACAGATTTTGTACACATTAAAGCTTAGCAAAGTGTAATGATAATATATTCCTGGCTGACTTTGTGAGGGTATTAATTCCCCAAGATGGGAACACTGTCAATTTAAGAGCCAACTTATAATCTTGAGCTTTGATTTTGTGTCTCGCGAGTCGACAACAGGTGTTAACCGATACCGATGTCGATGGATGACGCACTCACTGCTGTCAATCCGCCAAGTTGTAGCTTTTCTATTTAAAGCACGCAAAAAAAGAAAGCAATCCAGAGATTTTTCAATAGCCAAGACTTCCTCCTCTGTGATCTTTGAATTCCTTTAATTGAAATCAATATCTGCTTTGATGAATATTTTACACGAGAAAATGGTTCCTCCGAGTTTCTGGAGTTACACATTATCAAAGTAAAACAATCTTATTGATGTTAAATAATGTCTTGTGTTGAGTATAGTTCAGGGTTTGTTTAACACTTGGGTTTTTAAAGTGTAGATCCAAGCACGCCCCTCTACTCTGAGGTCAGTAAATGTTTAGGTATGAGCGGGGTGGGATTAATGAGCGCTGGGGATTTTCTGCCCCGGTTCCAGGTCACCCAGATGTTAAAGTCGGGGAGGAGAAAGGCCCTGCTCCTGCACATTAGAGAAGAGTACGCTGCATGAATAATGCATGGTTATAGTATGCAAATGTGTTAATCTTATCCTATTACCCCTAAAAGCCTGTAAGCAGGCATGGATTGACCACAGTTTTAAATTTTGTACAAACCCTCAGCAGACGAGGCAGAACTGCTTGGGTAGCGAGGGCTCCGTGTCTCCTGTTAGGATATGGAAGTTAAATAGGCTAAGTAAGCTTTATAGTGAGGTTAATCTCCATTACAAAAGAAGATAATTCTGCCCAGAGAATAGTCTCTGGAGGCGGGAAGTCACCGCGATTGTAGAGCATGACTACGTTATTAAATCAAGTCCACCTTCACCTTTACACTGGCCACTTGTGGAAAAAAACAGCACACTCTAATTGCATGAAAACGAAGCCTGAGATGAGAAACATGAGGATGAAAGTGTTAGCTGAACTTGTAACATGCCATCGGTAACACGCTCGCCACATGGACACGCTAAGGTATTTGTGGGAATAGAGAGGCAGTGATCCTGAAGCCAACTAAGACCCTTTCCTGGGGAAGAAAGCTTTTGTGCCGGAGAGAGTGAAACAGAATTGGGGGGGTGGAAAAAATAGAGGCGATATGTCTTGAAGGTATACTGCTCTTTCCTCTCTCTGCTGAAGCGGAAACGACCACAGCTAGGAACAAAGAACCGGCTCTCATGGATAATGGAGAGAGAAAAGAGGAAGTGGCTAGTTTGTGGGGGTGCATTATAAAGGTCCACCCATAGTTGTATTATTTTAGATATGTTTTCAGCATTAACAATGAGCTTTAACAATGCATGGCTTATAGGAGTTCAATATTGATGTACATGAATGGTCCCCAGAGGATGTGTCTTTAGGAATTGAGTAATCCTCAGACCTTTACTCCATCAACAGCAGGTTGACATTTCTGGCTTACATTTTGTATGTAACATTTTGTAGACTATCATGGTTCCCAGAGGATAAACCCTAATGAGTTGTAATGGATATGTTAGCAGATGAAAATAGCGTTTAATTCAAAAGTACAGTTGTGTAATCTGACAGAGCTCTATGCCTCTGGACTTATTAAAGCATTTAGGAAGTCAAGAGATTCTCAATATTTTCAAAATGAGGACAACAATAAGAGGTTCACTTTGGTTTCTTTTCATTCATACAAGGGACCTTGAAAGAGCATTTTGAATATCTTCTTGGAAAATGTAGGAATCAATACAGGACGCAAGTATGGTTGTCAAGGTGGTAGTTCATTCATTCATCATTTGAAACCGCCTGCAGGTCGTTCTGCAAATCATTCAACAAAATAAGTTGCTTGAGTCCAGTTTATATTTAACCAAACTACTTTTGTTTTAAGGTTAGATCATGTTTCATTTGGTTGCAATCATAACGGAAAACAGGGTTAAATGATTGACTTGGGCAGTGGGTATGAACTGTGAATTTTACTGTGATATGGGATGTCTGTGGATGGCTCAGGTAAAAGGTAAAAGACGGAAGCGTTCGGGGTTGGGCAAACCAACAGCGTTTATTGTTCGAGAAATGTGCACACAACAGACAGCTCCGCGGTCCTTTCAGGGCGGGCAAGGCCAGGACGGGGTGTGTCGTCTTCCCAGGACCCAGCCTACTGCAAGACAGACCAGAACCAGGTTACCAACATGCTTTATATTAAATGCCTGATTACCTGATTCCGATCAGCTGTCTGGTCTCCGGCCGAGCCACTCCCCTCACCCCAGCAGCCGGCGCTCTAACCACACCCGGCTGCCACAAGTAACTATGCATAATGAGAAACATTGTCTAAAGTTATCATACTCACTGGATTTCATGATAATTTGAGTGTTTTAGAATGGGGTTCAGCATAAAAAGGTAAGTATATTAATGTCAGACCAACTTGTTATTGTATGGCCAGTTCAATCGGTAGCTCAATTGACATGTTGGTTGGGTCCCTGCTCTGTCGCTCTTTCAGGAGTCCTTGTCCCGTGATCTAGGGGAAGTTGTGTTCATGATGCTGAGATACGGGGGGTTAAGCAGTGGTTAAAAATGTATTATCATCTTAATTCTACCTGACTTGAGTTTTCAATTTCCTCTGACCTTTAATAGGATTTTTGGTTTTCTCTGCAGACCAGTAATAATTCATAGAGCGTCTTCCCTCTTAAGTGGTAGAAAATGACACGCAAGGTTTCTGTTTATGTTTTTGGGTGATTTGTTTTGAGCAAGAGAGGCTTCACCTTTGCATGACTGGCTTTATCTCCATTTGCACTTTGAAAAGCTGCTTCTCACAACAGCATACAATAAATATCACCAACATCCACCTGCCTGGCCGGCTGGCTGTCCTCTGTTTCATTCCTAGATTGTTGCTGGGGCAATCTCAAGCCTCTCCAGCCTTTGAATGGGGAAAAAAAATACTGTGGATGTATCTGTTTTCTAACTGCTACTGTTGTATACACCCTTTTGACCCTGTTTTACCTCAAAAGGATTCAGTGGGGTAGCAAAATTGCTGTATTCAAGGTGGAGATTTGCCTGAAATGTACCAACACTTTTGCAACCACAAGTGCTATAAAATCACACATCTAAGAGAGACCTAGATGCAATAACACCTCTGTGCATAATGCAATTCTCCAGATTCTATCCACTCCTCGGAGTAAATCTGTTTTGTATCCAAGCAACAGGCAATGCTACTGCGACTTAGACAAGTGTGTGTTTGAGACATTTCCACTCGGGCTCGGCTGCAGGCTTGATAAATGTGAGAAGGAGGTCCGTTGAGAATCCCAGACACCCATGGATCGATGGCCAGGTTATTTATGACATCAGACCGGGGAGAGGAAGAGTGCATCCATCTTTTTCCCCGGCGAGTTTCCCTCACAACTTGAGTCTCATTGAATTGATTTAGACCCCTCCCCCCCCCCCCACAAGAAGCAATTCCTTTCACTGTTGTTCCCCACCACACAAAAGAAGGGCTACACATAAGGCAAACATTACTTAGATAAAGATCCTTATTTGAGTGTTGCCACATTCACAGCCCATTTAGTCTCACAGTTTTTCAATAATGTTTGGCAGAGCTGCGTGTGAGCATGTGGCTGGAACACACATGGACAGAGAACTAACGAGGAGTTTAAGTTTGAACAGATTCAGATTTACGATGACACAGCGAGGCTACGAAAAACTATGTGCACTCAATTAAACCTCCCAATGTATCATACAGGGCTCTACAGTCTCATTATACTGTGGCTCCATCTCCAATGAAGCTGTTGTCTCCAGAACACCGAGACTTATTTATGAGTTAAAAGCTTTATGATTGTAATTACTGTTATAAACAACACAACTCCAGCTAATGAAGAGTTTCCCTCAGTGTTACAGGCACATTTATTGTGCTGGTTATTATTGCGACTTGTAAGGATAATAAGTGGTCTTCTAAAAGAGAGAGGGAGAGATTGAATATCTACTGGATATTTATCTATTTATGATTTGGGAAAAGAGTGTATTCAAATCAATGTTTTACCATTTCAAAGGCCAAAAAAAAATAACCAGAAAGCAATGGTGGAAAGTAACCAAGTACATTTAGTTTATTCCACTACATTTATCTTAACACTCAGTTAATACGATAAAAGTGACTTTGTAGTATTGTACTTAATAGTACATTACAGAGTATGTTTACATTGACAAACTACAATATTTAAATTGCTGTTATATGTATAAAAACTAAATATATATGTACTTCCATCATTCTGAGATGGGCCGTTGTGCAGAATGAGTCATTTCACTGTTTGTATCTTAAGTATATCTTGAATTCACAACTTTTACTTTGAGTGGAGTATTTTAAGAAAACAGAATTTGTACTTCAAGTAAAGGATCTGAGCAATTCCTCCAACACTACCAAAAAGTGATCAGAAGTAGTAGTCCAAACTGCTAACAGGAATAGATTATTTCTTCCACCATTGGTACCTTATTTATTCATAGGGAAAATACCTGATTTCAATGTTGGATCACAATTATAAGAGTGGCTAAACTGAGAGCATTGAAAGTGCCGGATGTTTGTTAGCCCTTTATTTAAGAAGGCTATCAGGTACACAGGAGGATGTAGCTCTGTGTACTCGACGGCTGCGATTATCTCCAAGGTGACTAATGCCATTAACATGGAGAACAGCCTGTTAATTACCGACTGGCTCTGGGGCCGAGCTTTAATCATCAGAGCCGCAGCTTGGATAAACAATCATTCGATCATCGCACGGCTTTGCCGCGACACACAATGCAGCAGTCGGCCAATTTACAGATTAAGTGATTGGACGGGCCGGATGCTGTAAGATTTAAATCCACTCAGTGGACAGTGGAGAGCTTTCCAGTGGGCGCTCGGCCGGAGAGAATGCAATATAAAACGGCAGCAATACGTTTGTAAATTTGCCGTACAGTTTGATTTCACAAGAAGCCGCCTGAAGGACGAACACAATGGGAATAGTCACCAACTGTGTTTGCTCACTGTGCACTTTCTGATAATATCCTATTTGCACTGAACACTCAAATATCGGCCACAGCTGCAGGTTTCTACACAGACTTATTTTGGCCATTATGGAGGGGGCGTCTTTTGGATGGCTTCCTTCGGCTCAAGCATGTCAACCCTCTGGCCTAAAAGAAGCAAATTTACACTAGAACAGTGGCTCGGGGTCAGCGAATAATGTCCTCTGTCACATCGCATCACGTTGTCAAAACTTTATTTGGCCCTCTGTAACCCGAGTCAACACAATTATGCATTAGGAGCACACTTCCTGTTTATGCTTTCCCAGCAAATTACATTGGAGAGCTTGTTGGCACTGTCCCCCGCAATTAAATCACCCAAAAAGTGTAAGTAGAAGAGGCACCAAGAGGATTTTCTTTAACTATATAATGATGAAGAGGGGAGTTTTATTGGTTGTGAAAACCTCTTGCCTTCGAGACAGTTAATTATCCCTTTACATTGCTGCTACTGCTTTATCAGAGGAAATTGTCCCTCATCACCCACACCTGTCTATGAAATAGAATTCACTTTTAACCTGCCGGCGACCCATCTGTCCTGTCTGCGCCCCCAGGTACACGAGAACTAAACCTGAGACCTCAAACAGCAGACAGCAAAAAAGAGCTTATCTATTTTTAAGAAAGTCACGGAAGTCTGGAAGACACACAAAGCCTTGTCAGGTGGATACAGCTGTGTTGGAGAGCAAGGCAGGATCAAACGTCCTGGTAATCTTCCTTGAGACGGGGGAGGCGGAAGAGACGGGATGTGGGAGAGGCTGTGCTACAGAACGCTAAATGTTACTGGCTTTTTCATCCAGCAGCAGGCGAGGCGAGGCGACGCCAGCCCCCTCCACAGCTCTTCAGACAGTCTGGCACACTGGCCACAGGAGGAAACCTCTGGGAACATCAGAGCCCCCAGCCTCGAGCATGGAAAGAGTATGTGTATATGCTGAGGGATAGGGGAGGGGGTGTTGTGTGTGTGTGTGTGCCTATATGTAGATGCTTATGCCGTTTCATACCACTCTGCCTGTTCTATAATTAGAGGTTTTAGCCCACATACAATGTCGGAAATCCACACTATGGTAGAGAAAAATCCAAAAGCAGTGTTATTCTTGTATTCATACCACGGCGATAAGATAACGGTGTGTCATGTATATAGGAATTCAAAACATACGTCAAATTGTGTATCATCAGGGAGGGCTTTGCATGCAACACTTTTAAACATTTAGCAACTGTAATATATATATTTTTTTCTAGGGCGTAAACGACAACAGGGGGTTATTTATTGGTATAGCAAAAGCAAATTTATAAAAGGTAATATGC
The DNA here is from genome assembly GCF_036324505.1 of Eleginops maclovinus. Lineage (NCBI taxonomy): Eukaryota > Metazoa > Chordata > Actinopteri > Perciformes > Eleginopidae > Eleginops > Eleginops maclovinus. The sequence continues at coordinate 5,626,679 of NC_086356.1, forward strand.
CATCTCAGTTGAGACTATGCATAAAATTAAGAAATAAATGCACTCCCTATATTCAGCACTTTCATGATACTGCTTCACATTTATTGGAGAGAGCTTCTCTCCATATATATCGTCAACATACACTTGCAAAAATAATATAATCAAATAATCATTTCTGCATAACCATAAACAGTCCAAGTTCAATTTATGAGCCAATCAAAAAGAAATTAAGCTCTTATCTGCTACATAAAATCCTAAATAAAACACTACAAGAAAGGGACAACCCCAAAAGGCGACATAAAACTTGCAGGAATTAGTTGTATTTTCCCAGATGAGCTTCTTCTTTGGTATCGCTCCACAAGTTTTGTTATCGAGCAAAAGTAGTCAATTTCTAGTGTGTCATGCAGCTTGATGCCATTCCTCTACATTGAGATCAAAGGCAATAGGGTTACCCTTATAGACTTAACTCAGGGATTTGCAATTTTCTAGGGAAACAAAACCAGCGCAGAATGGGTTAACACAGCCAGTGATCAACAGCTGATGTGATGCTATGAGCTACGGTTTCAGGAGGGCAGAGGTGAGAAAAATCTAAAAGGCAGACACAGCTTGATAAGCCGGCTTCATCTTCTCCATCCACGGAGTTGGACACCGCCTGCAGCGCCTCTTTAAAAATAGGAGAGAGAAAAAGCTGTCACTCTGGATTTAGCCTACTTTCCAGCATGGCCATTAATTTCAAAACAGATGGCAAAAAAAACAGGAGAGGAGAGGAGAGGAGAGGAGAGGAGAGGAGAGGAGAGGAGAGGAGAGGAGAGAGAGTGAGTTTGAGGGAGGGGCATCCGCTAAGCTGCTGAATAACAGAGTGGAGAGCTTTGGATGGCAGAGCCTGGTGACCTAAGAAAACAGGCATGGCAGTCATTTTAAAGCAGATTAGGGCCTTATCATTTGGAAATATGGTTATTAGGAGGAGTTTATAGCTATTAGATGATGGTATTGGCGGCTCACTGCAAATATTATACTCCGTGAAGCAAGAAACTCCCAGGGAAGTATTGCTCTGCCCAAACTTTTATTGATCTGAGTATCCTCTCTTCCCTTGTAGGCAGTTATCATCAAAGCCTGTCTGGGGAAGTGTGTGTGTGGGGGGGGGGGGGGGGGGTTTAAGAGGTGAGAGGTGCACATATAAACCAAAGATATCTTCTGAAATGAAATAAAAAGGAGGCACAGATGGGAAAAATAGGCCTAGGGATGGATGCGTCTCCATACGAAGATGGGAACGTTCCCTTAAGACAGAGAGAAATTGCCGGCGGTAAACGGCGCTGCCATAAAGACGTAACGACCCCACACGGCGCAGATAAAGCTCTTGCTTTAAGGTGAAGCAATCAACTCAACTGCAATTAGTTAATTAACATGTAAGCCCATTGCGAGTGCAGCTAATGCAGCGTATGTTTGGTAAATCATATCACAAACAAGACATCCTCAAGGACAATCATTAATCTCAAGATCAGCCACTACGACGGGCGTCCTTGAGGCATTTTTTTGTTAAACCGGAGTTACAGGACGGCCTTCTTCTCAAAAGGTTTCCATATCTAAAGGGGTCAAAGTAAGATGATAAAGAAAAAGTAGATGGATGAACAGTGCAGGACATGGTGGAGGTAGATTGGGAAAAGATAAATCTGTCTGTGTCAAGGGGACCAACGGATCGGAGTGAACCCCCCTCTCGGAATAATCGGTTAAGCCTGCGATATGATGTCACCGTCTCCTACGCCAGGACACCGGTTGACCTCATAAAGAGGAGAGAGAAGCTGCTGAAGGAGGCGGGAGGCCAACAGGGAGCACATGAAGCAATGTTTCTAAACTGCAGCGCCAAAATGCGTTGTCATGTGGAATCACATCAACCTGCAGCTATGCTCAGCAGGGCGGCTTCCACATTAGATAAGACTAAGTCCTGGAGTTTGAGAGCAAAATAGCTAGAAAGGGGATGATCGGCTTAAAACGTTTTGTGGCGACATGCAGCTCTGGAGAAAACTAAAAGACCACTCGTGAAAAAACATTAACTTCATCTAAGAAAACTGGTGTGGAATTTATGGTTTAAGGATATTTTTACTGATGTTTTTTTTGTGTAGCTTCAGAATTACACCTGCCAGTGCAATTTAAAATGATTGTATTATTATAATAACTATGTTAAAGGAATTATTGGGATAAGAATCAGAGTTGATGGGGAGCAAAACAAATATGGTTTAAAAAAAGTGATGTTGTTACTATGTGTTCCAGTAAAAAAAGACAGAGGTGGAATTGTATGCAATGGTCAGATGCCAAAACACTTCACACTGGTTATAAAATAATTAAACCAGCATTAAAAAGTCATGTTCATGGCAAAGTGTGTTTTTCTTCCAATTTGGCGGAAGGATTAAGTAATAAACTTGCTGGATAGGTGTAAGATGGGCCAAGGAAGTAACCTGTTTAAACCTTTAAACCACCAGTAAACCTCTTTATCACTTTTCTTTATCATTGCAGGTTAGGGCATATGTGCTTAAAACTTCAACATAGTGTAAATGTTGTTTTCGCATTTCAACTAAAAGCCCATGAAAAGTCTGAAGAACAACCGCAAAACTGGGAAAGGGGAGCTCCAGATGAGAACAATAATGCACCACTGGATTGATGTCTTGTTTTTGAGAGAGGCAGAGAAAGAAGTGACTGGTTCTGGGGTACCAAACACCATCTAGCCAATCGTCAACTTACTGGAGAGGTCGAAGTCAGGAGTCCACCGTCTCGACAAAGATGCCTCGTGGCAATAAATTAAGACATTGTGTTTCAGTCTGGAATGAAACAGTTAAACTACAAAGTGTTTTTTGCTATATTTCCAACCCACCATCTCTGCCTTGAGCCCCAAGAAATGACCCTAACCTCTGATCCCATGAGCAGGGCTGCCTGGGAATTCCTCTATGGATATCAATACAAAAACCTTATATAGATCATCTTCTCCACATACATACGAACAATAAATGCACCTTGTGGTTTATTCTGGCAAAAAGCAACAGCAGCTTCCCAACAAATAATACAGTCCTTCACAAAACAAAGCCTCAGCACATGGACAAAGAAACAATACAAACATCTGATGCTGAGCGAAATTCAGTTTCCAGTTTCCATGACAGATTGATTCTGGTGTTTTGAGAATAAACATCAATGGAACAATCGTTTCTATCAGCCCTGTGTTCTCATAAGGTGCCAAACGACTGGAGCTGGCTCCTGCGAGTCGAGGTAATTATTTGGATGCTGTTGCGAGAGAGTGGGTGTTAGGAGTGTAATAGTATTTATACATGGATCTGGTCCACTCTCTTACATGCAGAGAAACTGGCAGAGTAATGGAATATTTGATCAGCGCATACAAACACTGAAGGAGCTAATATGCAGATGTCATACGAGTCAACCGTCTTTTCTGCATTATCCAGACTTGGGGTGCAGAGGAGACTAAACAAATCTGACAGAGTCCACAACATGCATGATTAAATGTATAACACTTTACCCCAGGCCTGATATAAAGCAAGGTTGAGCAGTGTTGTCAATGCCTAAGGGGACCATCATCGAGCCCCTTTAAAAACAGGAGACTGGAAGGAGCTGTTTCAGACTTTTTTCTGTGGATTTGTGACAAAAACATCACAACTGTGCACGTTACAGTTTGTTTGCCTCCCATAACATGTATAGCATTTAAGGTCATACCATTCCAAGATCAAGGATGATGTGGTAGAAATATGTATCTCATTAAAGTGGATATTTTTCCTATACATACATCCCGCTATTAAAATGTCTCTTTTATGATCCACTCACAAGCGGAATGAACCGAAGACACAATGAGGACACATTGACATCCAATTGCTAAGACCAAATCAGCATAACACCGCATTGCATGGACACAAATGAGTCCACAAATGAGTCCTGGGCCCACTTGAGATTACACCTATTCAACTCATGTCCGTTGAGGAAGCGCTAAGTCCCTGGTTTTGTCCTCCATGTCTGAGCTTGGTGCATGTTTACACTTTCTGTCTGTGATTTGTTTTGATTCCAGTGCTCTACAGTTTTAAAACTGGCAGCCTCCTATTAACCCTGGCTAACTGGAGCTCTGTAGACGCTAGGGGCGTTAGCATCCATTTATATGGATCGGTCTGGATCCATACAAAGATTGACCTTATTGAGCAGTGCTAGCATCATCAAGTTGCCAAGTGTGGGGTCAATACAGACAGCATGTGGGAGGTCCAATGGTAGTGATTTTATAGCTGTTGGTAGCAGTGCAGTGTCTACAGTTATTTTGTCAGTAAATAAATGCTACGACTCCTCAAGACTCCCATGTTTTGCTAGCCACTCGCAGATTAAAGTCATGTGATAGATGTAAGCGTCCAAGTCAGCAACACAAGCCCGGCTCAACTAAGGTGGACTAACTTTAAATGGTGGACCAGCCATTCTCATATAATGAAACAGAATGGATTGGTTTTTTTTTAAATTGATTTAAATGTCTAGAAGAGCCAAATATTACCATTAAAATTATATTTTAGTTTATTTTGGAGAGTTTATATGACTGTTTTAAATGGGGTTGTGATATTATCAGATATTTCTCAAAGTCCAGGGATATTGGCAAACATCTATTTACCCATCTATACTAACACCTAGAATATGCTGTGCTTTGTTAAGTCAATTAAATATATTTGGTTTTGTAATACTGGAAGAAAATTCCACCGGTATATAATAATTGCATTCATCTACATAATAATATAAATATACCATTGACAGTCCATCAGACATCCCTACTTCAAGATGAAAAATACATTTAAAGCATCTATAAAGTATTAATGTCCACCAGAGTGACAAAGCAACACTTTTCTAGCTTTAAACTCTCCGCAGTAAACCTTAAATAACCGATGTTCTTAGTTTTCCAATAGCCAAAACTCTGAGACACTGATGTGCAGATGACACACACACAGACAAGCTGACAAAGATAATATGGGGTCATCCAGATGAGGCCTCTCGGCTTATCACAAGTGCAATCATCCTCTCAACCGGGGCTCTTCAGGATAAAAAAAGGAGTGTCTCATTTCATCTGATGCTACACATACACTGTCTTATCAGCTCAGCCCGCATGTGAACACAGCTGAGCTTGCTGAGAGAAATCAGTGAAATTGCCCCGTCTGTAGCATGAATATGTGTGTTTTCTGCCACTGTCACTCCTAGCAGCTGGCAGTTTGTATGAATGACATGAATTTGTGTCAAAGTCGACCTTTTGCCACATGAAATCACCAATTAAGTGTGCATATATTTGCTTAATTAAGTGGATGAGGAAGACCACATTTGGCGTTATCAATCCTAGTATGATGGTCTGATCAAACTCAATATTACTACTGGGCTGGGTTGCCCAAATATTCAACTCAATCGATGTTAGAAGTTAGCATCCCAAACGCTCCCAACGCCAAAAGCGCGGAATTTTACCATTTGATTTTGGAATATTGCAGGAAATATGATCTGTATTTATCATACTTGCACTTTTTTGTTCAGCAGGATGAGTTCCACAGATTATACAACAGGTAAATAGCACAATGCTATAAACCAATGACAGTCACATGAATTTGTGTCAACACCGCTAAGCTAAAGGCGGACTCACTATTAATGGTTTTTAATAGTTTAGCAATAACCTTTTTTTAAAGACAAAATCAGGGGGGTTCACCAGCGGGTGTTTACTTGGATATCTTTAGTAGCGTAACATGTTTTAAGCTGGTATTACCCGTAGACCTTTTTATCACGAAACTAACCCAAAAAAAATTCAATTACATTCTGACAAGGGAGTCTGGTCGTGCTGAAATGCTAACTCATATCCAAGTTTGGAACTCATTCCTGCACCACGTTATAACTTTTTTTTTAGCCACAGACCTTTTTTTCGGGAATCTTACAAAAGGCTTATTCAAAAAACGAATGACTTGGAGACGTGGTCCCCCAGAAGTGCTAGCATGCTAACTCATATCCCGGTTTGGGACTCATTGCTGCACCACTCTACAGAGTCAGCTGCCTTTGTCGCAAGTGTAGTGTGTGCACACACATCCACACACCTCACAGTATGCGTTTCCATCCTGATGTGACTAAGACAACACCAGAGACAGTCCATTTAGCCTTATCGGAAAAGTTATCACGCTGACTATGAGAAAATATATACAGGCAAATAAAGCCCAGATAGTATCTAGCTACACACTACACTTACACAAACTTTTATATTCCCTCCACTCACACCGGGCGCACACACAGCCCTCGGGGCGACTGTGCTCTTTAATGACTCAATAGAATGGTCGATATAGCAGGCACATGTATACTCAGGTGAGCTGAGCTGGCATGCTGAACAGAGAGCTTGCTTTACGGCTCTCACTGTGATAGTTAATGGGGCGAAACATGAGGTACAATAGTGCGAAAAAGATAAAGAAAATCACCTTTATCGCAGTTGAAGTGCAAACTATGACATTTGCATCAGCACATAATGAGGTCATGTGTAAAAAACTAGACTGGAAACAGCTTCAAATTTTCAGTAGTGTATTTACAATGTTATAAAACTGGAAGAGGAGCCTGTACTTTATATAACAAAGTACAGCACAAGGCCTTAACACGTGTCTGACAAAAGGGAGCCAGAGTAAAAGCAACATCCGCTAAACAATAGCAGGTGAATGCTGCATCCTGAGGACTTTTGATCTTTTGTACGTAAGCCTTTGATATGCTTTGCAAAGAAACACACACAAGCCAAGGGCCAGATGAAGCCAACGCGTCCATAAAAGAGAATTGCGTGCACAAAGAAAGCTTCTCATAAAGAACGTGTCATGAGAATGTGCATACCTCCGAGCGTGCTTTGCGCTGGACTTTCCAAAAACATCCTATACTTGCATATAAAAGGAGGTTTCTTCTTCTTTCTTTCACAGTCAAGATGAGATTGCTTTCAACCCATCATGTTAACACTATCACCAGAAGCTACGTCTTAGAACTGTGTACGCTTTCAACATCACTGAGCCAAGAACATGACTCGAGGATTCTATGACATGTTGAGTAATTCCTGTGCAGGTAATGCATGCATTTTCTGCATGATTCCCAGTGAAAGGAGTTTAACTGTGCATACACATATTATATTACACTATTAATGGGGCCATTTTAGTTTTAATGGAACTAAATCCACTTTGGTTTAAAGCTCTGTGGCAAACATGCATTGCATAGTTTTTTTGGAACATAACCTTTACTTTATTAGCATTTGATTTGTATTGTTAATCGTGATGGGGATATGGGGAACATATTGTGTCTGCAATACTGTGCGTGTACACTGTGTATATCTGGCAGATAACGTGACCAATAACCCCACTTTTTTGGGCCTTATTTATGACTGTACGCTTAAGTACCTCTCATGGATGTGCCGATTCAAAATTGTTGCATCATACCACCACTGCAGACTCTTTGAACCGGACAATACTAACCTAAAAGTGTGTAACGTGTGCTCTAATAGCTAAAGACATTTGGTGCCATCAGCCTTTCTTAAAAACAAGGCTTACCTATTCTGTTGCAGGCCACATGTTGGCCTTTGTTATGTGTCAAAACTGGCATCCATAAAAAAGTTTGGACAGCTCCGGAAAAAATTAAGGGACCACTCCAAATTGTTTTTAAATCTAGTAAGTAGTTTAAAGAACACAATAAAAAATAAATAATAATAACAATAATAATTTAACTCAAAGACAAACCTATAAATAATTTAACCAGATAAACTGATAATGCTGCAGTGGTCTCTTCATTTTTTCCGGAGCTGTATATGTTATGATCCACTTAAGTTGAATGATGAAAACTTTGTTATCTTTATCGCTATTTTGCAAAGCAAGGAGGGACAATTGAGTGAGCTTCACATCTTTGATTGGGATGTTGTAGAGGATTTATTGGCAAAATTAGTTACGTTCCCTTAAGTACCTTGTATTGCAGTTTACAGGTTTATAGGTTAGGTGCTATTGCTGTAATTGCAATGCAAAGCTTGTATATGGACCTCTGTGAAAGACAGACGGACATCTCAACATTGTCTTAGCATAACAGCAGGAGGAGCCATTTGCCGATGAAGGCGTTCTAGTAATAAGAGCCCTCATTACAACAGGCTTCCCTCTCCGGGAGGCTAATGATAATTAGACATATACTACTGTCCAGCCATCCATCAAACGGCAGGGAGTGAGACGCTGAAGCTTCAACTGTGAGTTTCTCCGTGCCTTGAACAAACATTCAAAACATAAAACCTCATATAAAGTGATTTAAGTGGTAATAGTGTGTGCCTAGAGGGAGAGCAGTAGGGCGATAATGTTCGGATCAGGGCAACAAATTTTCATGATTACACTCCCACAGCGATCCTGGGACTCTGCCGCTGATATGCGTCATAAAAAGTATACATCCGCCGTAACATCTTTTGATGACTGGGGCATGTTTCCTATGGGTTTAATCTAAAAGTTTCTGTCTCTGCAAGTAAAACTCCAACCATCAAATCAGCAAGCAGCATTCATTACACAACGACTAGCACTTCAAGCTAGCAGTCGGTATGTCTTTTTTTGTTATGGAAGTCTTGTCATTTCCTATCCTGATGCTAATGAGGTCTCTCCAGCTTGTGAAAGTTAGATACGTTTTCTCCGTAGAGTCGTTATTCCGCTCAGTGTTGCGCTATCATCTAAACGGCATCACTCACAGAAGTCCCGGCTTTCTGCGGCAAATTAACTACCTGATGAACCTTCTATCAGCAACGAGCTCATGCAGCTGTCGTCCAAATGAACCACAACCCCTCTTTCCCTTCACTCTTTTCTTTCCTCTGTTTCGCTTTTCCTAAAAAAAATACAGAGATGCATTAAACTTGCTATTAATTAAAAAAAAACTGCAACAAGGTTCATTACACTTCCGATAACGCATAGTTAAATGTCATTGTGGTTAATTAAGTACATTTGTAAGGTTTTAATTGTTGTCATATTGGCAGGAGGGGAACGGAAAACCAGGGGAACTACGAAGGGAAACAAAAAAGACACGATTGTTCATATTCCACACCATCGCCCACTTGGGTTGTTGTTTTATATAGCGCAATTTCAGATGCAACTCCAGGGCACAATGCCTATTGAGTGTGAGCATATTACAAAAACAGCATGGCGGCACAGTGTTTGCTGAGGAAATTACACATTATGCCGCTGTGTCCCATAAGAAGATTTTTCAATTACACTTTCATTGCATTTGTTGACGCGCGTTTGCCTGAAAGTGAAGCTAAATGGCTGCTGGGAATAGAGCATTAACAGATGGAAAAAAGAAAGAGGAGGGAAAAGAAAGAGCGCAGATGGGAGGTCAAGCGCTTTTATTTTGATGATAACTTGTTAAATGTGACTGGCGTACAGAGATTCACCACGTGGAAGAGTTAGTGAAGCGTGCACTTGTAGCAAAGGAGGCCAGAGGATGATAAGGGAAGACGGATGGATGAGATGGAGAAGACAGTGTGAATGAGGCAGGGAAATAAAAGGGTGTAGGGGGTGTCTGAGTGATGAAGCTTGCACTGTGTGACATCATTCATATTCTCAGCACCTTACAGAGAGATGCTCTTCACTATGAACCGGATTTGCACAGGCGTGAGCATATTAACCAGCTCTCAGGGCTTCAGGAAAGGATCACTGAATTATTAGCTGGAGTAAGTAAGCCAGAGGAGCCAAAATGCTCTTCGAAAACTTTGAAAGTTTTAAGGTTTTAATGTTTAATCAGGCTTCATCCGGTGAGACGCGGGACATGTGGGTCAAAATAAAGTCTGAACATTAACTTGACAGATGCAGCAAAGAGATGAAGCCGAGAACATTGTGTGTTTATGATGTCACCAGAGGAAGGAAGTTTTGGAAATTGTTCCTACAATATGTATTAACCTTTAAAGGATGAACAGGAAAAAAACCTTGAAGTATTTGCCCTTAAAAACATTGCAACAACTGTGGCTAAAATAGCTCCTTCACATGGATGCTACAGTTCCCCTTTTTAAAGGACTCATATTATGCTCATTTCCAGGTTCATATGTGGATTTTGTGCCTATACTGTGACATACTTACATGCTTTAATGTTCAAAAAGGGCTTTATTTTTCTCATAGTTAAACATAGAGTTCGCTCTGATTGGTAAACAAGCCTGCTCTACTGTGATTGGTCAACCACTTATATACAAGACACCACTTCAGCATTTTCTTTTCCTAATTTGTTTTTTATCTCCAGGTCTTTGAGTTTTGAGTTTTCTCTCTGTTGGAATTCAACAGAAACTGGAATGGCTGCCAAACATGTAGAGATAAAGATTTAAGAAAAATTGGAGTGGTCTTTTATTTTTTTGTGGTAGCCAATAGAGGTGCAGGTGATACATAGTAATGTCACTATTTTACAAAAGTAAACAAAAGGAATCCAATGGAAGCGTTTCAGGCAGAGGTTAGGAGAAATGTAGGAGAGAAACTCCCTGTGTTGAGATTTTAGCCTTTGCAGGAGTAAAGGTTAGGGTCCATTTATGTGCACTAAGACCTATAACACTCTAAAACTGTAAACCCCCAAAGCTAAAATTAAAAGCATTTCAGTTATTTTCGAGCTGACACAAGCTAACATTTGAAGCTAAAATCTATACCAATACTACCAGTAATATTTGGATTTAGTAGGGCTTACTCAACTTTCTGAAATATTAACCACCTAATACTTTGATTATTGTAACACACACTGTAGTGAGACACGCTGTAGTTTTTTTTGTTGTAGTTTGTTTACCTGTTTCTAACCTGTTCTGCAGCATGTCATCTTAGTTTCCCAACCTCAAAGACTGCTTGCCTTTCCTGGGTAATATAAATATAAAAAAGTATGTTTTCTGGATTGAGTTTGTCTTGTGTTTTTTTAACTGCAATACCAGAGACTGATAAAAAAGGTACTGCATGTGGACACATATAGGTTCAGTGAAAGCTTTCAGTGGTGAAACTGAAAAACACCATCTATTACCAGTAGCTCAGCACTTTGCAAGATAAGGCTTTTTACTTTCTGGACCTGACAAACAAACCCAGTCACTTTAACCGGCCAACCTGAGGAAAAGATTACCTTGGCGCAGTCCGACTGTTGACTTTATGAGGTAAGCGTTGATGCAGTTGGTCCTAAGTGTAGGTGATGTAGTGTCACAGACGGACTGAAATCGGCCAATTTGCCCGGCTTTCAGGATATTTCCCAGCACTTAAGCCTCGGCTGAACTGTGCATTGTACTGTGAAACGCGGGTGTTTGTCGGAGGTTAAGAAACGTCGTGGTAAATCCATTCTGCTCTTTTTCTCGTGGCTCCTGCCCAAGCTTTAACAAACGGCCTCTCTGTGCTATCAGCCCTAGTTATCAGCCCGTCACACTGTACGGGGAAGATAAATCTAGGCAATTAAAATTTAAATTGCCGTGTGCACTGCCGTGACTTTCCCCTCTTTCTGTGCGTCTCCACGTCTCTCTCTGGCACCCTGCCGGACTGCTTCAGTCCTATGTCAGTGGATAAAAAGAAAGGCGTGCGGCCATAAATGGAAAACATGCTAGTCCAACAGAGATACATCTCTATCCTCCAAGAACCGCAGGGATCTACCACATCTCAAGATTTATTTTAACATTACTTCTTCACTGCTGGTAGTCTGTTTAGTGTTAGTGCTTCAATGCCTCTATTTGAATATGTAGATAAGAGGAGATTTTCTGGCTGGTTAATGAGTGGAGAGAGACACTGGATCCAAAGCTACCCGAGTGGAAAGGCTCATTGATTTAGTGATTAAAGGATAAGGATATCAAATGGTTGTCAGGGAAGGATAGTTATTTGATAACTCATTCATAGTTTAGGTCATTTATCAAACAAAAATGAACACTTTTAATTGGGTTGAGTTTCTTTAATTATCAATATTTTGTATAATACATAGTATTGCTTGATGATTGCCCTCCAAATAGTTTGAAATACATATCTAAATTATATGTATTTTCAAAATGATCTGTACTGTAAAACTAAATTCCCCTCCTGGTATCGATTAAAGCTCATCCTGTCTTCTCCATGTCAAGAAATTGGCCTTTTTTCCATTTTATTTTATAGTAAATCTTTTCTCCCCACTATTCCAGTCTCATATAACCAATGTTCTGTCAAAGACACTCTGGAGGCGATGTTAGTTTGTACAATTCACCCCAGACAGCTTTTAGAAAGAATCCCAAGAGGCTCTTCAGTCAACTTAATGGAACAGTTTCCCCACCTGGTCAAAGCAGCCAGTCCTCATTTGGCTACAGGAAGTCTCAGAGGGGAGTGAGGGTGAACCAAATCAATCATGTAGGGAAATTCAGTGCCTCAGATAACAGCAGCTTCCCCTCGGCTGCGTCACAGGGTGAACAGGAGACAGGGGGGAAGTGATAGAGGCAGAAAGGACTCGACATGTTGGAAAACATCTCCGTGAGACAACTTCTCCTCAGTGGTGCTTGTGTAACCGATAGCATGAGTGGAGCCCAGATGTGTTTCTCAAAGAGGGGATATGGGGATGAGGATGCGGCTGAGGATGCGGCTGAGGATGAGGATGAGGATGAGGATGAGGATGAGGATACAACCTTACAACCACGACAGGTCAAAGGAAGGAAGATGTTGTAGGTCGGACGTACTGTAAAGCCATCTAATAATTACCTAGTTTCACGGTTAAATAGTCAAACAGTGTGTCTTTCTCTCTGTGTTAATGAAGCTCAAAATCAAATCATCAGATGTATTTGCTGACAGGGCATAATACCAAGACACACAGACAAAAAAGGCATTTTTTCGTAAATCGAACCAGAAAACATTTGATATACCAGTCCCAGATCAGTGACACACAAAGATGGCTGTGAACATGATGATACTGACAAATACCTTAATTATCTGTCAATCCCAAATCCACCAATGACACCATTTTTAAAAATCCTTTTCAAGGGAACCAAAGTGGAGCCAAAGATGTCTAACACAACAGAGACACTCCCCTCTTCCACAGTATGGTTCCTCATCCTGGCAGAGGCAGCTGTGTCTCTATTCAACCTGCTGATCAATAGCAATAGATCTAACCCTGGAGCTGCTTTCACTGTTATCACTGCACATATTGACATGGTGGTGGATCAGCGTCAGCACCCAATTCAGGCAGTCAACATTATTTAATGGCTAGGGATAAAGGGCATGTTTTCTTATTTTGTGTAAGGGTGTTAAAGTGACCACATAAAATAAATGTAATGTTTTAAACATGTGGTACCACTTTACAATAAGACTACACTTAAAGGATTCATAAAGGGTTTATAATTAGGTCATTAATTAGGTTGCAAACACTTTATTAATCATTAAGAACTCAGCTTACTTCGTCTTCTTCATCAGCCAGCATCCTTGGTATATCTGTAGTTCACCGAGTTGATTCTCCTTCCATCCATCTGGATGTTTCTTGGCATCTCTTAAGCTAAGTAGCCAACATAAGGCTTAGCAGTAAAGATAAGTGTGGGCTCAGTATTTGGCAAGCAACCGGTCACAGTTGCCCTGTTTATCTCTTGTCTTATAAAAGCTTATTAATTAAATGAATTGCAAACTATTCGTAAACCCTTTATAAGGGTGGTCTTATTGTAATTCTTGTTTTGTTTTAAAGGTCTACTCTTAAAATCGACCATTCACTACTGTTAATAGAATTTGGACAAAGAATAAGTAAGATGCAGAAGAACTCACACACATGCACATGCACATGCACACACACACACACACACACACACACACACACACACACACACACACTTTCAAAGCCTCAGGCAAGGCAAAGCTTCTCCCAGAATTTCCATGCACCCGTTAGCTTTAACTGCTTCTCCATCATCGCATAGAGAATCTTTGATCTTTGAACCATGACAATGGTTTGGCCTTTCCCTATGCCCATGCCTCCCCTCTTCCCCCCCTCCTGTTATTCCTCTTCCTCATTGTCCCTTTGCACTGTGTTAATCTCTGTGGAATAGCAACGTAACATCTCACTAACAGCAATCAGTAAATCCAACACAATCCAGTCTCTGTGTGCAGATAATGCAAAACGAACAGATAAGCGTTAAAGGGATAACCTCACACACACACACACACACACACACACACACAGGAAGGACCTAAAGCGTGACAGCGGCACAACAAGGGGCCCGTATGAGGGCGGCAGGAGATATGACGAAGTCTCAGAGGTGTGCTGGAGAGGCGTGATAATGGAAGAGCTATTCCATCTGCTTGGAGGAAGGAGGCCGAGAGTGACCACGCCCAGGAGGAGCGGGCGCATGCAGAACAGGGGGAGTCAAAGAAAATGAATGGAAACACGAGCAGCCGGAGAAGAGGCATCCCTCATTTCTCCAACGGGGGGGTTTGGCCGCCTGATGAATCCCCGATCACTTTGCAATGATCCATCTTGCTAATGGTAGCACTCTCTTATCCAAACAGTTATGTAAATGCCATCCGTTACAGCCCACATGAAAGCCCTACTGTAGGCTGTGCATGTCTATGTGTATGTTGCTATTTTGGCATGTGTGTCTTTGTTTGCGCATTAGAGCGGAGCAGTAAAGCAGAGCGAATGGTTTCAGAAAGGCCATTCTGGTTTGAATAGTTTCCACCTGATTTGGTTTTACAGGCTCGATGATGCACACCTGCGTTGTCGTTAATACACAGCAAAGCACACGGTGATTGCTGCACCTACCAGCTGTGTGCATTTATTTATATATTTATCTGTTTATTCCACACATTTTATAGCACATGGTGGAAAGGAGCAGGGAGAAGAACATATTATTTAACCTAAAATAAAATAACAAAAAACTGAAATAACCATTTAAATAAAGAGTATACTTCATATTGTCTGATTACTTTTTCTTTATACATTTTCTTAAACTTAAAAATGTTAATACAGCCCTTTAAGTCGTTCGTCAAACAATTCAAACACCTTTTTACACCAACTATTTGCTTTAAAGTAGTACCTGCAAACTGATGCTTCAAATGAAATGTTCTCCTGTGATACTCATCCTCTGAGTTTGGTTATTTTCTGGTAGTATTCTTGTTTTTGCTTTATGCATAACTAAAGCCGTATGTAATTCTATTAAGTCTTTACATTTTGAAAGCCTTGACTCAATAAATATGCATCAATAATTTTAATCAACACATATGATAATAATTATCCTGAAATGGGCCGATCTGCATAATGAGTACTTTTGGTACTTTAAGTATAGTTAGATGTTTATGCTTTTCTACTTTTACTTGAGTAACATTTTGTTTGCAGGACTTTTACATAACAAGAGTATTCTGGGACTTCACATCTGAGTCTGCCTGGGGGAAATAAATCACACCTTTCAGTCTTCCAGGGGTCCAGTACAGCCGTGCTGCTAATCAGGGATTGACTGAATGCTAATTGTGAAACACAGTGGGTGTTGTTGTCACGGTGATGGTTGCGGGAGCTCGAGCAGTCGTCTCAAGGCGGGCCTGCCTGTGTGGCACCCTCCATTTAAGCACAAAGCATGAACTCCCTGATCTCATCACAGAGGAGGGAAAGCAGGATTGAGTCAACGTGCTAGCTCTTTTCAGGATTTTTCCATCACTCCACACAGACGTTTCCTCTCATGCGAGGCTTTCAGTTTTTCAAAGTTGCGATGGTGTGCAAATGGCAAATACAGCAAAGTTCAGCACTGTTAAAAAACTTGGAAACACGAGAGCAGTGCAAGAGCAGCGTGTACCAGTGTCATAAAACAAAACAGAAATGAAAAACCAGCCAGTGCCCGATGACCTCATCAGCAGAAGGGGGTTTCCCCGGAGTGAGGAAGCAAACTTTTTCAGGCATGACTTGGGTGAACTAGCTACATTTGACTCTGTAAAACGAGTCAAAGGCCTAGAAATGAAGTATGACTTTACATACATGTCATTCACCCCATTCACACCCATCCATACAGAGCAGTACACTTTTTGCTCTAGGTAACTACCTTTCACACACATTCATACACCGTTGGCCATGCCATCGGGAGCAAATCGGGGTTAGGTATCTTGCCCAAGGATACATCGACATGTTGACTGCTAGGGCTGGGCACAACCTTCTGGTTGAAAGACGACCGCACTACCTCGCAGCCACAGTCTCAGACCTCCCTGTCCTATAAATAAACAAGCCTCTGTCCCGACTTCCTCTGCACCCATTCAGCCTCACAAAGACACCGCCAAAACCCACCGCCGACCAATAAACTTGCAAACGGGGACACGCTCGGTCAGTCAAGTAAAATCTAAGAGAAAAGTCGATTTGTAAACGAGTGATAAGGCCAATATGTCATTACCTCCAATAAAATGTGGCCTGTTAGATAACTTCTCACATAAGAGGTCAATAAATCTGGGCTGGTTTATGTTGTTACCGGACACTTTCCCTAAACACTTCTTTAAGATGGAGTAAAGGTTGAGTGCCAGAGAAAAAACCTAAAACTTAAGGGTAAAAATGTGTGGTTTTGAGAGAAAAAAACGAGATAAAAACCAGTCTTTTCAAACGTTTCCTGACAGCAAACGTAGCAGTTTACGACTGCAAATATGGATAGTTGTCATTGTTGCTTAATGTTCAAATAGTCTTCTCCATTAAACTTGATGAAAAATGGTTATTGTGGTATTCCAGAGCCAATTTTGACCCTTAAATTGCCTTGTAATGTCCAAAAAAGAACAACAATCCTAAAATATGCAGCTTAAAACAGAAAATTGTCACATTGGAAGCACCTTCTTTCATTTTTAGCTTTAAATATCCGAGAATGAAATATCAAAACTGTTATAGAATATTGTTAATTGTTATAAACTAATCAATTGTCAGCTATGTTGCAGAGGACTAGAAGATTGTGATAAAATAGAAATATGTGTTTATATTGTGAGCTTCAAATCCCCCGAAATAATGACCAAATCTTGCTTCCCCTCGAGCTGCCTTTGCTTTAATTTGTTGATGTTCTACTTGACAACGCCTCCTTGCCCCCTCCCTATCTAACAAAGGAAACATCAAGCCCACATCCATCAGCATTAATTCCAATCTGTAAGTGCCCGTCCCCGAGGAGTTACATCACAACTTCCTCCCAGCAGAGTCAACATCCCCCATGGTCACTTGGGAGGATGAGGGGGTCGTCGCTCCAAGATTCCAAGCTTGTTGTCCGGCACGTCAACCTCTGCAACCCCACTCAGTGGAAACCAGCACACCCTCCCTGCTTCTGCCTTTTCCCTGATTGTCTTAGCTTTGCATTAGCAGCCTGGCCATTAGGTGGAGTAGCTTGTTTTCCCTTCTGGTCCATTAGAGGCTCGGCCTGCAGCGAGGAGGGACGGACAGCGTCTCGCATTAAATCAGAGCAGGAAGTCAGCCGCACAGAGAGAGAGACTCGCTGCAGGAACTCCATAACTCACGGCTGAAAATAGAATAAAGGCTTCTAAAAAGAAATGAAAGGATCATGGGGTATGTCTTTTGTCAGTAAGGATCTTATCATTACCTGAAGTGAGGTTACCCTGGGAACAAGGAGCAGTAATGGATGACACCGGCTCCTGAGAGGGATGCGTTTCACAGCTGCAACTCATGATAGTTTTATCTTTTTGTCAACAGTAATTGCTTAATTAAATCCACATCCACAGATTAAACTGCTTATCAATTTACACTTGTATGAAGCAGAGAAAAACAGCACATTATTATATTTGTGAGGCTTATGTTTCAGATTTTTACTATAAAGATCATGAGCGGGATAACTCGGTCGTCCCCAGGGTCAAACTAAATTTGCTGAGTCAGCTTTTATGCACCACAAGCCTGGAACAAACTGCCTGAAACCTGCGTCCGCCCCAATCCTGGGTTCTTTTAAATCAAGGTTAAACACCTTTCTTTTCAATGCTGCCTATCCTGAGATCCTATAACCGTGCCTTATCGTTGCATTTAAGAACTTGTTGCTGCAACCATTCTTTCATCCCTTTTATGAACTGTCTGTTTTTGGGTGTTTTGTTTTGAAGTAGTATGTGTTAATGCCTATGTAAAGCACTTTCAATTGCCTCGTGCAATATCAATTAATTAAGACAATATAAGTGAAAAAAAAATCATTCACAATGAAGTATTATGGTGTTGTAGATCATACAAACAGTGTGCTGACGACTGAATAGAAACGTCCTTGTTTACTGCAGATAGTAAACACAATGATCTTTAGTAAATATATCGGAAATCTAATTGCAGTTCCAAAATCTGAAGAAATAAATCATTAAATAATACAACAATTTCATTTATTTGTTCCAAATTGTGCAGCCCTCACTGGTGACTTTTTGGGCTGCTGACCCTAACCCTGGAGTCCTATAACCCACCCGCAGAAAAAACTGTGTGGTCCTTTAATAGGCATGACGCGTCCTATGAGGAATCTTCAGTCCTGACTGTGTTTTATTGTTTTTTAACTGTACCGTGTTAATTGACATTTAGTTTGTTATTATTGTGTATTTATTTATTTCTAATTACTTATTTTTTTGTGATGTTGATTGTTTTAATCAAGATCTTATCTGTTACCGTTTAGTTTTTAATAAGCTCTTTTATTATGAATATTATTATGATTATTATTAGTATTATTATTATTATTCATGATTGTGTTTATACTTTTAGAACTTTTGTCAATCATCAAATATACATTACCACCAATACCAGGTCTTTTAACTGATTCCCAGTAGGACGGTTCCCTGGTACATACCTGCCTCCAGAGCCCACCGGGCGAGAAGGATATGCAGGTCCTGCTCTTCTGCCTCCTGGTCTAGACCTCTCCAGGGTTTTTAACTTGTTTTAATTTATGTTTTAGTATTTGTATATTTAAAGGGCTTTATAAATTATTTTACGAAACTCTTTGAGTTTTCCAGAACGTTTTCAACATTCCTTTATCCCCAAGAGTCAGTGCACTTCACAGCTGCTTTTCCTACCTAACCTAACAAGTAAACAATTCATTGAAATGGTTCGTTCCTTTTCATCCAATCATCTCATCTCTAGATCTCCGCTAGTGTGTCCTCATGTATTCAATCCCTTTGACACCATTCAGGCAGACACCGTCATTAATGGTTTGCTGCCCAAATACTGCCACGATGATGTTTTGACTACTTGATGAATTCCTTTTCTGCCCCGGTACATTTTTGACAGCTTTTTGGAAAGCTGCCTCTGCTGATGACCAGACATTATGTAAGGCGGTGAATCTTTTTGGAGATGTGACAAAGCATGTTGAATCGCTATAGTATGAAGGCACAGACTCCGTCATGTGGCCCTGAGAATAAAAACTAATTTTGTAGGCTGAGGAAAACATCCTGAGTGATAAAGCAGTTACTTTGTGCAGATAATAAACCTATTTGATATCAGAAGAGGGACAATTCCAAGGAAGTTACAAAGCATATTTGCATTTCCACTTGCTTGCGGCAGTATAAATCATGCATATCACATGAGGATGATGAACAGAAATACCTCAGACATCCACATTACTCTCCCTTCCTGTCTGACCCTTTACCCCTTAAACAAAAACACACTGTATTGGATTTTACAGTATATATTTCAAGCGAGGCTAAAACAGCTACTAGCGCTGAGTCATCATCCACATTTAAATTATTCATTAAACCCCGAGCCGGACCCGACTGCCTTTAGCTTTCTGATCAATTCTTTTCTGTGTAACTGTGCTGTTCACACACTCTTCTTACACCAGCCAGCAACCAATCACAAGGTATGCTTTTCAACCTGGAAACTATCCATCACACTATGGCAACAAATGCAAATGGCTGCGAGAAGAAGAGTATAAAAAATTGCATCGCGATTCATTTTTTAGCTCAACCGGTTTTAATCTTAACGAATCTGTATCGATTTTTAACCAGTTCACGATGCATGGTTACATCCTTACACTCTGTCTGTCTGTCTGTCTGTCTGTCTGTCTGTCTGTCTGTCTGTCTGTCTGTCTGTCTGTCTGTATATCTATCTATAAGAAGGTAAATGTTGGTAAGAAAAGAGTTAAAAATGTAACTTTAAACTTGTGAACCATAGTCAAAATGTACAGATGGTACATGCATGAGGATTTGCATACGTGCATGACTCTCTGTGCATGACTGAGCGCGTCAGACATCTCTTCTCCCACCTTCCGTGATTGATCTGTCAGACGTGTGTGTACGCTCATTGTCTTGTCAGCGCAGCTCTAATCTAATTGGACTGTTGGTTAGGAGGGGGGGCTGCTCTGCGTGTGCTGTAATGAATGGCAAACACACCTCGCATCGGGAAGATGTCCTGAGGAGGAAGCAAACGCCAACAGATGGCTTTAATATTAAAAAAATGAACAGTGGGTCTTTCACACGAGCAATCCGCAAAACGAGATGCAAACTAGACTAGACACTGCCACGCACTTTGGTTTTGGTCACTAGTCCCTAAACTAAATGCAAAGGGAGACGTAAAGAAGGAGCAATGGAACAGGGTCCAAAAGTGTCCAATATGAATACTCTTTGTTTCATAACTGTGTGTGTAGGTGTGAAAATGTGATCTGAAAATGGGCTGGTTACACATTTACTTCCGCCACATGTATCTGGAATCGTTTACACTTCCTTTTTCATTTTTAAAACAATGAAATGGACATCTATCTGTCTGCTGTGAGTGTTTTCAGCAGGCACTCAGGCAGCATTGACTCTGTGGGATTGATAACGGACTTCAGGAGGTGGTTTTTGTGGTGTCCTGTCGATATTCTATGGAGCTCATTTACATTGAAGCGAGCCAAACAGGTTTACTCTGCATTACTTACAGCAAAACCTCATCTAGTTGACTTCTATTTTGTATGATGTGCATGTATACTACACCTATGTACAAAAAGTAAAGGTTACTTTCAATTGATTATGAAGGGAATAATGCATTTTGAAGAAGAAACCATTGAAGAATCTGTTACAAAACATGGAAGTTCATTTTCAAACTGAACGGATAAAGTGACTCGTATCAAGTGTCGGATCACAAACTGAACATTAATCATTAACTGCCAGATAGGAAGGGATCAATAATCAATGTGTGTTATGTATCCAAAATGCATTTTACAGGAACATGTTTACTTCAACTTATTTTGATATGAATATTAATTAATTGTATTATCAGAATCATATTCAGAAACAGGTTAATTGCCAACACAGTGAGGAATTTGTCTTGGTGTTGAACTTACATTGAAATAAAACAACAATTGGAATCCTGATTCCAAAAACTTTTTTAAGATAGCAATATTTACATCGATATGGTTGAAATATAGATATGGTGCGACTGTCAGTATTTTGATTGCTTTATTGAACCAGTAACTCTACCGTACACACTTCCTTTCCAGCAGACTTTTTGGTCTTCTTACACTCTTCTCTGTCAACACCTGTGAGGTGAGACTTTCTGACAAGGTACAAACAACTGTCGGACGTAGTCAGAGTCTCACTTTGTAGCTTCTTTAAACCCTCGGGTGGGCTGGAGTGTCTCCATCAATTGTTGTGACAGTCATGTTAAGCACCAATCATCCCTCTGAGTGTCCTTAGAAAGCCATAAGTTTGTTAACGTCTATGTGGCTCATGATTATTTCACTAAGATGTTTGTTCAAGGTTAGTTGCTATAGCATATTAAAAGCCTGTCAGCCAATCAGAGAGAGTATTCCCATTGCCTATGATGACATAATCAACTATAAACAGTGTACTTGTATTGACGTGACTCTTGCCGCTATGCGCCAGTAATCTGAGCATCATGCGTTTGCGTGTAGTCGTTAATGAAGCCACAATCTGGACCGTCTTTTAAGAACGCCTTCCTCATCCAATAACACGAGAGCCTCGTACAGCTGATGACAGTTGTGATTTCTGCTCTGCAAACCACAAACAGACCTAATGATCTCAGGCAGTTAAATAATGCAAGAAGCAGATGCTGCAGCGGAGAGTGAAGTCATGCGGGAGACAACTTTCTCTAGTCCTTTACGGCTCAATCAGTTGTTTTTTGGGGACACAGCTGTCGGAAAAACACACGCAATCCTGAAGACGTTAGCTAAAAGTTTTAAAGCCGCTTTGCCCCGGGGCAGTGCGATAGAAGGTGCTGGTAAAACTGCATTAAAAAAACAAATAGCCAATTAATCAAACGCATCGTTAAAGTCGGTGTAAACGAAGTGGCGGGGAATCTCCCATCACGTTTTTGTTGTCTGGCAGACCATCCTATTGTTTTTCTCATTACAGCGCACTTGTCCTGAGGCATTTGGGAAGCAATCATTAAGCAGATGAGAAATTGAAATGTGTTCTTTTAATTCCACTGGTTTGTAATTCTAAAGTTTTGTGCAGTTTCCTGTTTGTTCTCAGAGGATTTAATTAGGAACACGTGCCTCAAGGTTGCAGCGGCTTTAAAGGGTTTGAGTTCCCACACTTCTCTCTGAGAGTTTAATCTTACTTATCACAACAAGGTAGCAAAATAGGGCAGGTAATAATGTGTGCTGTGTCAAGACCTTGATAAAAGTAGTCACAAATGCACAATGCTAGAAGCAACGAGTTGATAGGTGCACTCAAACTGACCTCCATTGCTAAAAGACGCTGTGTTAACACAACAAAACATAATTATATAGCATTAAAGCACAGAAAACCTGTATTATCTTCATGTTTTACTAAAGATTGATGTCTTTTCTTAATCTGACATTCAACTTATATAAGGAATCTCCTACGGTGCTTTCAGAAGCTGTACATTTGGGAACATTTGTAAATGTTTTAAAATTCTTTCAGAGGCTTTAAACCAGAGCTAATGTACTCAAGCTAAATATTTCAGTAGCCTTTGCTGTTGGCCGGCGAGGGCAGTCTGGCCTCTTTTAGTCGAATAATTGAAGGCGGAAGCAGGGAGGAGAAGGGTGTCAGCGGGGGTGAATAGGTCTCTAACATTCAGCTGTCACATTTCATGGACTTCTTTTGAGAGGAAGTTCCTTTTGTCGCCCTGAAAAACCGTCACCCACCCACCTATAGCTCCAGCAGTTATCTGGGTGATTTGGGACGACAGCTGAACCTTCACCCTGGACCAAACCTCCTCAGGGACTTCAGCTAACAACATTTTTGATATCTCACACATGCACCCACACACACACACACACACACCCATGTTTGACCATGAATTGCTCCAGGAAACACACTGATAAAGTATGTGCTGCAAAACGTTTCCTTACAAGGATTATTCCATTTAAAAAACAGAAGCTATTGAGTTGTTACGGACTTCTACAGATAAGAGACAAGATCTAATGGGGAAAGCGGCTCAGGAATGATTTTAACATCCGGTGGAACTCTTATTTCTTAGCGGCAAGAAAAGCAGTGTTTACTAATCTGGAACGCATGCTTTTATGTCTCTGATGCTATCCTTTGGCAGCTAAATGCTAAAAAGCTCATGCTCATATTGAAATGCTTACATGCTATGGTTGAGCAGGTATAATGTTCAACAAGTTCCCCATCTTAGTTAAGGGTCTTAAGCATACAGTCATATTGTTAGTTTTGCCCACGCTTGGTCATTAACTTTATTAACCTTTAATTGAATAAATTATTTTGGGGAAGTCCATCCTCTGAGGAACATGAATGTCTTCACGAAATCCCATGGCAATGTATCAAATAGTTCTAAAGAAGTTTGGACCCAAAAGGTGGACCACATCACAGAAAGAGCCATCTTTTGCATGGCTAAAAAAACAACATAAAGATTTGTTTGGATGCTACTGGCCACCAGTGTTTAACCTGTCACAACAGAAAACAACAACAATCAAATGTGGCTCAAGGACGCCGTGGGACACTGCACCATTTGTCGAGACGAGACAACAGCTCAGAGCTATTAAAACCCCAAACACACACACACACACACACACACACACACACACACACACACACACACACACACACACACACACACACACACACACACACACACACACACACACACACACACACACACACACACACACACACACACACACACACACACACACACACACACACACACACACACACACACACACACACACACACACACACACACACACACACACACACACACACACACACACACACACACACACACACACACACACACACACACACACACACACACACACACACACACACACACACACACACACACACACACACACACACACGACAGGATTTCTAGTATATTGCGAACATCCTCATTTACGTGGCCAAGTGGTCCAGACATGTAAATGAACATGTGATTAAGAAGCACCAGAGCATTGAGAGGCACTGGTGTTCTAACAGCTATAATTAATTAACAATCAATCACCATTATTATGTATAGAAATCTCCATCTACATGTTTGTCTTCCTTTACAAAATCTGCAGAAAATAACATGTTTCGGAGAGGATTAAGTAGTCAACTACTTTGTTTACCCCAAATAACACGACGGAAGCATGACTGACGGACCAAAGCCTGGAGCAGATTTGTAGTTATCAATCAACCAGCGCTGCGACGGATTGCTAAAAGGTCGCCTCCATGATTACACAAATTAAAATCCAGCAGGAGGAACTACATCAGTTCTGCCAGTCAAACAGCCGTTCGCCAGTGCCATTCAGCTGTCTGGTTAGAAGTAAGCCCATTTAAGCCAGCGAGGCCTGTAATGATCTCCCAATAGTGTCATCACTCGCGCTGACATTTAAATACAATTAAATACCTAAGAGATGCAATATGTCTGCGTGGATTAACTGGGAGCACTGCTCTAATGGGGGACATCATCATATGCTATCGAGCGTAGCATGGGAATGGGATGTGTTTGGGATAGAGAAACACTTAACAAGTTTTTTTGGAGAACTTCATCCTCTATGTGATGAACGACCCCAAAGTTAGCATCGCAAGGGCTCTGGTGTCTGAAAGAAATTGGAATTGTTTTTAGACGCGCACGTTTTATTCAGCAGAATAATGTCCACAAATAAAAACACTTTTACATTAGTTGAAGCGTAAATGCAATCGCCAGATGTAATAGCAAATGTAATGCTAGAAACAAACTGCATCATGGTCAAATTACTTCACGTAACCAATTGCTAAGTGTAGGATGGAATAGCTTTTAGCAGTCTTATACAGTCAAAACCTTTTTGAAGACACATTAAAGCCTATGACATTCACAAATGGGGTATATAATGTCTGTATTTTATGTCGTAGAACACAATAGGAAGAGCTTGTTAGCTTGTATTACCCATAGAGCCCATATCAGGCATTTCACAAAAACACAGAAGTGCTAACATGCTAATTTCTTCTCATTCTTGACCCACTCCAAAAATTAGCTTTATTTCCTAAGAGTGTCATTTTTTTTCCAACTGCAGGATTTAATTTCCTCCCCCCTATCTTAACCAGAACAGAAAGGACCAAGAGAAAGGAGGTGAGGGGAGAGCTGTTAAGAGAAGAGAAGGTGCACGTTGGAAAGATGAATGTCACTAGGCCCTGCAGTTCATCATCTCAGAGGCCTATCAGAGGGTGGCGGTCAGGGAAAACAGATCCAGTACTCCCACCATACTCTGTCAAGGTCAAGTCATATCGGAAAAGCAATGTAGGAATGAGAAACCATGAAAGAGCAGTGCCAGGGGCAAAGACGAGCAGGTCAAACTCAACATTACATTCAGAACCTCGGTTAGCCGGGCAAAGTGGAAACGTGGTCACACGTTTCAGAATGCTGTTTACCAAAGGCTACGACCTTAGGGAGGAAGGTGGAGACAGCGGAGGGTTTCATAAATTAGAAAGGAAAGGTCTCCTGTGAGGGAATCACAGCGCTGAACTGAGAGTCCTGATTTATTGCTTTTGAAAAGCTTAAAAGAAAAGTACAATGTGCTTAAAAGTGATGTTTTGTCCACTCTGTTTAGTCTACAGTGAATTACACAATGATATCAATGACCCAAAACAATACAATTGACATGAATGTTTCCTAGATTATTTATTTCACAAAGAATAAAAACATTTCTCTTTGAAATTGGACTCCAATATAAAATCAGCCCTATTAAATGATAACGTATTTTTCTTGTTTGTATCAAGGCCAGTCATTGCTCTTGGCTCAGCGTACCATAATAAACACTGATTTACCAGCACATTTCTCCACTGAAGCTGAAATGGTAAACTATTTGCATGAGTCTGGGGGAATCATGACCTCTCCAACCACCGTGTCTGAACATGGCAGTTACTACAGAGACGCAGCAAAGAAAGGAAACAGAAACGGACACAGTTGAATGAAAAGGCAAATGTAAAAAGTTTTGTAAAAGCAGAAGTTATACCACCTTTATTACACAGTTCTAAATGTGGCTGCAGCACCTGCACTGCATACTCACATGGGATCAATGATGTAGAAAAAGGTTGTGTGACACAAGTGTAGGGCGGGGGGGGGGGGGTGTTTCTGTTATCTTAAGATCCACAGGCGTAGAAAAAGTTGAAATGTTATCTGTAAATGATGGAGGATTTAACGTTTGAGATGGGAAAATTAGCGAGACAACACAAAACCGGAAGAGACAAAGAATTA
Organism: Eleginops maclovinus; assembly: GCF_036324505.1. Taxonomy (NCBI): domain Eukaryota; kingdom Metazoa; phylum Chordata; class Actinopteri; order Perciformes; family Eleginopidae; genus Eleginops; species Eleginops maclovinus. The sequence goes on from NC_086356.1 coordinate 5,653,163, forward strand.
GAACTCCGCTTGTCAGGATAGAAATGTAGAGAGGAAAATAACACCTTTTACCCCACTCCGAGAAAAGAAAATTATACACTTTCCACCACACAGCAAGCCCCTGACAACTCCGATACGCCCACACATTCTTCTCAGAAACCGGCAAAGTCATGATAAGAATGCAACACATGCGCTGGGTTTGGTAGGATAACAGTGTGCTGTCCAGACTCCCAGTGAACGCGGTACGAGCCAAGCATTGTTGGACGGGTCTGAGGTGGGGATGGGTGCGTTCTGAACCCTCTGTTCCGCATCCAGATGTTTCTTGTTGTCTGGCTAAGTGCGGGGGAAATGGAGGAGAGGGGGATTACACAACTCTTTCTTTTCTTCGCTCTCTATCCCGCAGAGTGCTTATGCTAAGCAGGGAGTGGGAGGCCGTGAATATCCTCAGAAAATGTAAAGAGGAAACTCTACAGACAGAGAGATGGATCAACTTGTCATTGCTAATTGCGTTATACTTTGCAACAAGGTTACTTCCAGGCATTGCTAGATATTTTCTCTATTTCAAACACACTATGTGATGGAAACTTCTGGAGCAATGGAGACGAAACTCAGAGAGACACAGGAGAGCTGGAACTTTGATGGCAAGTCAATTTGCTGCAGCCACGAGTTGACAGAGTGGTTGCCAGACCCATTCTGAAGATATCTACTACAATATGAGGTTTTAACTAGTTCAGAGTGTATAATCAACATGCTTCAGTCACCAGACTAAACAAATATGGATCCTAAATCTAAATAAAGCTGTCGCACATGGGAAAAGAATGTACGCCAGGGAACCTACGTGCCAGATAAGAAGGGCTTCTAGATGTCCCTGAACTATCTCAAATCAGCTTGGGACTGGCATCAACAAAGCGCCCAAGCTGCCCCTCCTTAAGGGAGATTAGAGCACCGCGAAGACCAAAGAACTATGCCATTGGAATAGAGACAGAGGAAGGAGAACATTATGAACTAGGTCAGAAGTTAAACACCTAAGCAAAATATTTCCTAACATTAAGGTATTGAGTCTTTTTACACATGTCATGGCAAGGTGAGAAAGATGGGGCAAGGGACAGTGGTTTTAGTTTTGCACTACTTGTTCTGTTTTATTTTCATTTTCTTATTTTGTCTTATGTCCTTTTATAATATGTTGCATTGTTGGTTGTAGCTACTGTCCACATGATAATGAAAAAAACCTTGAACGTTCAACCCTTGAACAGAGTAAGACTATGGAAGACGCTTGTTATCATTTCGATGATAATGGCAGAGAGGCGGCAGCTGCTTTTGTCCGGTTCCAATGTCCTAGTTATGTGTCAATTATTAGACAAGGTTCCGAAAAATGCAAATCAACCAGGAAAGGATTGACATGAATGCTTAACTGTAAACAAGTTCCGGATTCTACTTTGTTTTGAGGTGGAAAATAGGCCCTAATCATTTCTCTGAATATCTAATCCACATTTGACCCAATGCAGGAAATGTTCCTGAACACATCATAGATAATAAGAATGTTTCAACTGAGTGGTTGTGCCCATTGATCACTATTTCAATATATTACTGCCAAAGGTTAAGAATGACATCAATGTGTATTTATGACTAACTATATCTTAGAGGGAAGTTAAACTCAGCTGGGTGCTTTATGGAAGATTTACAAAGGTGAGGAGGAAGACAGTGTATCAATAGGTGTATTAATTGTTTACTCTAACCAAACAACCTGATGAAAGCCCATGTTCAGAAAGAAGAACAGCAGGCCTCTTGCCTCAAAGTATAGGAGTAGGAGTATGAACAGTGTCTTTCTACTTTTGTTTGTACAGGTTAGCTGCCCCAAGGACCATCAGGGTGTCAGTAAATCCTTGTGTTGTCACCGTCTTGTGTAGTTAAAGCAAATCTTTGTGTTCTAATGGAGGGTCCGCTGTGAAAAGCCAGATGAGTGGTGTATGTCAGTGTGAGGGACATGCTCAATTTCACAGCAGAAAGCTACTAAAAGCTTCCTCTCAATAAGATTCTCTGTGACTCTCACCGTCTGTCTGTTCTCTCCCCCCCTCCCCTCCCCCCCTTTGTTTTCCCCCCAGGAGCTCCAGTCATTAATTCTAAATTGTTTGGTTCTCGTGCGTTCACACCCCGGTGCTTTCATTATGCTAACACCAAACCGGTGGCAGGTTTACCTTCTTTTTTCTTTTCTTTTTTAGATGGGGATTGAAGAAGCTCACCTGCCTTCCTCTGGCTCGCACTTATGAGAAATTGTTTTTTAGAAATATCATCAATCACCGACGAACGGGAGTGTTTGTCTGCGTTACAGAAAACTGGGGAGATAGTCAATTTTGTCTGAGGGACAAAAAACACATTTCTTTTTCCTCACCAGATGAATCATGTCTAAAGTGGTGAGTGTGTTGACAAATGCTGCAACAATTGCAAGTTTTACATAAATGAAAAGGATTTATGATCCCATCAATGCTTCACCTTCCAATATGCAAAAGAAGCTGCTAACCAAATCAAATGTGTTCCAATTTGTCTCCAATTGGATCAATAAAGTGATCAAACCAAGTGTATATCCAAAAGTTCCAATACATCCAGTACAAATCGGTGAGAAAGACGCTGCATACTGCAAAACGAGACACACTAACTGCCAGATGAACGATAGCAGGCCCTCACACGGTGCTGTAGACGGTAGACTAAATATAAACACCACCACACGTATACAGTTCAAGGAATTTGATTCAGTGTCGCGACTTGTTTCAGAGTCAAACAACACGTACGTTCTCAGAAATGTCTTTTGTCTGATTTCCCGTACTTTTCGTCGCCAAAGCTTTTCTGTCCACTAGAAAGGAATTTTTAAAATTGCCCTGCAAATTAAAACAGGATAACTTCCGAAGCACATAAAAGCTTAAAGTAGGTTCTCCTGGCTTTTGTTAACAGTGACAATTACAATTTCATTAGTATGCTAGAGGGCCGTTTTTTTTCTTCTTCAGATACATTAATGGGGGGGGGGGGGAATCTTGGGTTTGCAAGCTGCAGAATACAAATGAAGGTGTGTTAAAGACTGACAAGGTGCTTCTGTTTTCTCTGTATCAGGATAGTCCAGCGGTTAAAGACGCCGACCTTCAACCGTACAATTTGGGTCTACTCCCTGCTGACAAGACTCTGCCTTAGAGAAGTGTCCTTGAGAAAGATACTGGAGCCGGTGGCATAGTAAAACATTTCAATATGATTACACAGTATGAGACTTTCAAAGTTAATACCAGTCAATGGTTCATTTTATGTGTGGGAACCTCAATTAAATAATCAACAAGAGAATTTTATTCACATGCTGACGGTCATACTTTACAGTTCATTAGCCGGAACGATTATTTGATTACTTGAACAGAAAGCTGCTCTATTATTGGGATTATGTTTAATCATTTTAGTTAATCATCAGATGAAAAAATGAAGCACTAGCTGGTTATATCATCAGGATCAAATTAAGATAACCTTGCTTCTCTTTATTCCGTCATTACGTAATACATAATGTCTTACTAGCTCATGAGACACACCATGTCCTCATATTTACTCCATATTTAAAATAATATCTGGATAGTTAGGTTTGTTCATAGCGTCCCTTTTTGCACATGTAGCACACAGTTGTAGATTAGATTAGTTTTAGCAGACTGGAAATTCCCCCATTCGGTGAAGGCAAAGGTGGCACCTAAAGTAAACCAAATATTAGTTGACTGATTGCAGAATGACAAACGGAAAATGAAAGAATCTCGTTGGGATTTTCTGTAAAAAGGACCCATCTTTTTTTAACCGTGAATGTTTGATCTCTTCCGGTTAAGCATCAGCTGTAGTAGAATTTTCTACGGAATTATACGGACCTAGTACGAGGTAAGGGGAATAGCGACGTCCGTTTAATGTTCGGCCTGAATGATTTGTATTCTCACAAACATATCTTCGGGGTAATTTTTAGATAAAGTCAGGGTAACAGTGGATGGGTGAAAGGCAATAAAGAGACTACAAAGAGAAAAGGTGAGATAAAACGGAGCTACTGGAAAGAACGATCAACTCACTGATCAATATATTACAGCCCAACATTATACAATACACAATTAAGTTGAAATAATGCCATGAATTTAAAGACTTTACTGATAATGTTTGAATACCGTGTCTGATACTGGAACAAAACACCAGGACTACAACTGGGGAGAAATGACAAATCACAGATTAGTGCACCCTGACCGAAAGGTAGAGCATGAAGAAATGATCTCTCCCACCCTTACAACCCTCGACACACTGCTCCACTTTGTTTGTATGGTTAACAAGAGCCTGAGCCGTGGAGAAGATCAATAAGCACTGGCCTTTTATGGGACTGAGTCTAACGTTGCAACCCTAGCTCTGTGCCTTTCCTCTTCCGCAGCCAATTATGTGATGTGATCAATAGGCGTCGGTAATTGGATATTGGCGCTTCTTGTGACAATTCTGTGGCAAAAAAAATCCATGGCTAGTGCATCATTAGCCGCCACCGGGCAGTGCGTCATAAGGGTGCATGTTATCCGTTTCCTTTGGCTAAAAGATAGAGAAAATATAAAGCTGTTTATATTTCCCCCAGAAAGAGGCTGCTAATGTATTAGAGTTTTTGTGTACGGCTGGGGTTGGAGGTGTCCATGGGGGAGGAAGCTGCTGCGCCTCTCCCCAGAGCGCAATCCAGATCCTAATCTGATCTGTGCCGCAGGATGCAGCCATAATCAGTCTTCCACCACAACAACTCAAATTAGACTCCCGGCAACAGCGCTGTTCTGACAACAGCTCACCGTGTCACCGCAAACGTGTCATTACTGAAAGCCATGGATGAAGATAGATGCTAGTCAAGGAAACGGGAAGGAAAATGGACTTGATTACGGATGAAGAGTCCAAAACCATTAAAAAGCTAGAAAAATAAAAAGAGAAACAGTGGTTTGGGTCGAGAGGAACTGCAGGGGAGAATTTCAGCCATCTGGCTGGCCGCTACAGAGATGGGACCGCGGCCCCCACTTTCCCCATTTCTCTGTGGAGCAATGGCGCCCAGCAGAGCATGGCTGGCTTCAGAAGATTCAGGCGCCATTCCACTGCACGGCCATGCTAATCACCCCCAACAACCGCCATGCAGATGGAGCCTCTTTAGAAATCAGACGGCATCCATAAGGCACCGTGATCCCTTTGTCCATCTCTAGCGGGATGGCAGAACTGGCAGCATGTTGTCATGGCGGATCACTTTCCTCAATGTGTTATGTGTCCACCCCCCCGAGAATACTTAGGTAAGGCAATTACGAGAGAAGGATGCTAACAGAATGAGATGGGGTTTTTTTTTAAACAGAACACTTGTCACTCTTTAAAGTTAAATGCTATATTAGCTGATCTTTAATTCTCCCGTTGGTTTTGAAAGAGTAGGTCGACACGGAGTTCTAACAAACTCTGTGCTCTCATTTCTCACTGACAGCGTTCCCTGAGGAATGCAGGGAGAAGAAGGAGGGAAGCAGCGGACGAATGTTCCGCAGGCTTTAGGTGGGGGAGTGATATTAAATATACACGATAAACTGCATGGCTGATGGTTTTCAGCACTCCCCGGACACTGTAGAATACCGAATGAAAAAGAAGGTGAGAAGATACATTACAATAAGATGAATTGCAATGTGGTTTGAGAAACACTTTATCTGCCACAGCTGTAATTAGATGTTTAATTATACAAATCTCCTCATTAGCAAGTGAGACAGGAGTGAAACGTTCTTTCCATTTGACCTGGTCCCAAATGTATTTTCCTACAATCACATGCTGGCATGAAAAATGTTGTAATTTACTAACAATCCTGTTTATAGGAGAGTTGTGGTCAAAATGGACATTTTATAGTTCTTAAATCTGATAATGATATATCAGTCGATATAAAATGCCCCTCCCTGACATAAATGCCTCCGTTGTAGTCTTTTGTTTACTTCTGGACGACTCCTTTCTATTGGCTAGCGTTCCAACACATTGTGCATGACAGACTTAGGGGAGGGACATCTCTTAGCCGTTGATCAATCACAACAGAGCCGGCCAGATAGTCAATCAGAGCAGACTTGGCTCTGGTTTCAGACAGAGGATGAAAAGCCCGGCAATATGAGAACATTAAAGAGCTTTTTGACCATTAAAATGTGTAAGCGTGTCACAGAAGAGGCACAGCATACAAATATGAACCTGGAAATGAGCAGTATATCGCCCCTTTAATACACGGTCACTTCCCCTAACATGAACTGGTGATTTTACAACTCAAACCCTGATTGTTCTGTGGCAGCCCTTTCAGCCTGGATTGAAATTTCACGGTTCACGTGAGCCACATTGAAAGTGGGGCCTTTGCCGCCGAGTGCTTGCGTTTGGATGCGGACCATTTGGACTCTTATGGCGCGAGTGGAAAGAGTTAAGCTGTGCACCAATCAAGGGCAGGGGCTTTAAAACCCCCACTAAAAAGACCAAAAGTCAGCAGTTAAGCTGTAGGAACTTAATTACTTAGCATTTAATCATTATTATTCAATGATTATTAAATCATTTATTGGATTTACTGATTCATTATCCATGCCTGAATCTGCATTTACATTCTTTCTTTAATTATTGACATTTTTCAATATTGGGTTACTCACAATGTTTTGAATAGTTAACGGAAATCGGAGCTTACATAGAGCACAAACAAATGTATATTACGTGTAGAAATAAGGAAGTGGTAAAACAGGCTCCTTTTGATCCACTTCTTGTGTCGTTTTCCCAGCAGCAGCCCTTCCGCAGCATTACAGCATTGTATGTGTGAACATTCATTTGCACTTAATGAATATCGACCTCAACTACTATGAGATTCATTCAACTGCTGAATTATACAGCAAGTACTTAACTGTTTTCCTATTTATGTCTGTGCTTTGAATTCGTAGCGAACTGTAAGCATTCACAGCCTCATGTTGAGTTATTCCATGAAAGCTTTTGGCAGATTTTGACTTTATCTCACTAATTAATGTGACGATTAGCAGAAAGCTTGCTAAATTAGAGGCAAACATCTTCATTTAATTTTCTCTTTTTAGTCAATCAGAACATAACATTTGTTAAAGGGATCATTGAATAACCAAGGGTGTTTTCCCCTGTGTGTCTTTTAAATGATTACTATATGCATTTATTAGCTTGTTGAGCTGGTGGGGATGAGATGTTAACTATATTAAACATAATAACTTACATATTAAACACAACATGTGCTGGAGTAAGGAAATAGTAAACAGTAATGGAGTACAACGTCTAACATAATTATCAACTAACTCCAAGGGAGGTTCTTTTTCCCGAGTCACATTTCCTTGTTCCCATAATAACCAGGAACAAGGAAGAAAAGAGGCTGAATTTGTTAAATGATATTGAACTTTGCTCCACGGGGCAGTCCTTATCTCCTTTTTTGGAAAAAGCTTTTATGCAAGCACTCGTCTTTTTTCCTTACGGATTTTTCCTTAAGTGGCTTAATGGCGTTGTTTGTCTTTGCACACACTCCTGGCCATTTGCTCCAACGGTTATATTGTTTCTACATGACAGAAATAGAATACAATAGTGGTTTCAGTTCCTCAAATTTCCTGATGTACTCCTAGTCAGTAATGGTGCTGTATTTTCAAATCTGTTAAACTGTTTTAAAAAGAGACAGATGTTCACACCTAGGGAGCAACACTAGACTTTTTTATTGCATAAACGGGAGATTTAGAAGGGGAAGGAAAGAGTTTTTCATTTTCAGGAAGCACTATGGAGAGCTTAATCAAGTCATTTTTTTTTTTATGTGACTTTTTATTATATTATTTTACCATTACACCTTTTTGAACGCCAAATATTTGTTATGTTTAATGCTATATAACCACTACGATGTGGAGGGAAGCTACACAGAGGCAAAAACAAACCTATCAACTCCTCTAAGCTGTTTTAACAATGCATTTGGGGAATCATTTTAAGACATTTATTTATTTAAGTGTTCTGATTGTGGATCCGACACATGAATACTCCCTTATTGGCTCACTCCTTGATTTTTGTTTGAACTGTAAGTTGTTTTAGTATGCTATGAAGAAAGATACCCAATCGTCTTACTTCTGTTTGGGCTACGACTCTGAGCACATCAGAGTAAGGATACGACATATTTGCAAAGCTATTTCACTGGACAAAGAAACCCCTTTTTTATATTTATCTCTTCAAAATCTGTTATTGATTCCTCTCTCTTGGAATCTTTTCCCACATCTCTCTGTGTGTCTTCAGGGGAGAATGAAAGGAAAAATTTCAAGTGAGTGAAATATGGATGAGTGTTGGCATGTCCCCACAGATTAACTTCATTCTAGGAGGATAAATTCTTATTCAGCTTACAAGAAAATACCATAAATTAAACAGAGGCAGCAGGGCAGAAGCATCTAAACCCCACTGTCTTCTTCTTTTTCTAAGGGAGTATTTATTTGTAGGCCAAGTAAACGCCAAGACTGTCCTTCAACTTCACAAAGTTCAACCTCCCTGCTGTTGCAAGACATCCACATCCGCCCTAATGAGGTGACCTTGAACATGACTATGAATTCCCTTCCACTCCGGGAATTCTGCTCCTTACTCATCCATGTAACCTAACCTCGATGTGAAAAGACGCACGACCCCCTACAGATCAATACATTTCTCTGGCCTCTGACATATCCCCTGTGATTTAGGGGAATATTATCTATTCATACAGTATTCTTTTCTGTGGCAATACATGGCTTTGCTTTGCTCACACGGTTCAATATTGCTCAACTACAGATGGTGCAACATCACTAGAAAAAACAGGGTCATATGGCCATGCAAGGTGTCAACGAACCCCAGATTTAGTTTTATGATCCAATTCAAATTCAAGTTAGGACAGCAGGGTCAATTTTCAGATGGATATTGGGTGTTAATCTTAACTGTTCATTAAAAATATCCTTTTAAATGAGTCTGGTAACTCCTTCATGAAAGGAAAAGTGTAAGTTAATGTACTAAATTATTATTTATTTCACAACTTGTCTTCAGTTAGGAGTTAAATACGTCCACAGAACAGAAGTCTTTGTGAAAGACACACTTCCACGACAAAGGTTTTTTCCATCCCCTCAAGAAATGAGGGGTCAGTCATTGAAATGTCAACACGCGAGCCACGCCAATATCAAAAGTAAGAGTTGAAATGATATGTTGTGACTTTAGGAGTAGGTAAAGCTCACTGAAAAGGTTGGAAACCCCCTTCGTCTAGACCCTTTCCCCTCCTTGTCAATCCCATTAGCTTCCGGTGGGAGAGCCCCAGCTGTGCGACCCGGGACGTGTCCCTAACGAGCTCCATTAGCCGTATTACCTGCATCCGGCGTGCGCTCGGGGTCAGGGGGTCAACGCTAGACCAAACGCTGAGATTAAATTACCCCTGAGGGAGACCAGGGCGGGTGTTTGTCTACAGTAGTCATCCGCCCCCTCCCCACAAAAGAGATTTCAGGATAGTAGGTGGGCTGGCATTTACCATGTCGTTTTCCTGGTTCATACACTCTTTCTGATCTTATTTCAAACGCTGCAGAGCTCTTTAAACAGGGATTTCATCGAACAGAGGCAGAATAGGTTTAGGGTTAAGCCTGGAAATATGTGTGTGAGTCTTGGGTTACGCTTCCATTGAGAATTAATACAGAGTGCTATATACTTAAACTATTACCATTATTATTTTATACTTATTATTACATCAAACACACTTCTAACAGCCCTTGCCTTCGTAAATATTTATGAATGAACAAATTAAAAGCATACCAATTAATTAGATGAATAATATATCGTTAAAATGATGTATGAGTAATGGAGTAAATGGGGTCTGTTTTCTGTTCCGTCAGCACTTTGCTGAAACCACCATAGGTTTCTGTGCAGCTTATGATCTAGGTTTAATGCCAAATATTCCACATATGATGAACAGTAAAAGATGTGGGTCTTGGCTGAAAACCTTCAAGGTTTAAGTTTCTGTAAGTCGGTGCCTATGAACATGACCTACAGAGAACTGCGAGACTGTAATTAGACTATGATAACGAGACCGTAACACATTGGGATTCAAGCAGCGGGCGTAATGCATCTGTCCAGGAATAACTATTAGCCTTGCAGAATTTATAATGTGATATTCTTGCAGTCGACTGAATGACAAATAAGTGATCACTCCTTGAGTAAATCCGGGGACGAAATAACGTTTCTTTATTTTGTATCAAGACAATATCATTTACACTTTCCTTAAAGAAGGCTTTTGACAATAAACATAGGTTTGTGTTATAGGAAAGGTTTCAAATTGCTAAATAATATAATAGTGCAGCTCTACACTGAAAAAACTGAAACATTGACTTAATTAAATGTATTATGTCAGGTTAGGTAATTAGGTTAGATGAAAGCAAAAATATTAAGTTGAACCTAATTTTTTCTTATTTAGACTTAATATTGTTGCTTTCATCTAACCTATTACAGTTGTGTGAAATCTGTTGACATAATACATTTATTTGAAGTCAACGTTTCAGTTTTTTCAGTGTAGCGACCCTTTTAGTGTCTTTGTTTTGGTTCTGTAACGCACACACTGCGCGGTTGAGTCTTTCCTGTCTCCAAAAACTATTTTTGAGCAGAAATAGTACGGTTTTACACAAACAAGTTGAGTTAAACTTACGTCTACCAGCAGCGTAACCACACAAGTTATCCAATGATGCAAAACACTCGGTGCACTGCCTCTGTGCCAAACAATGATTAAGTAATCGTATGACAGGAAGAGTTATTTCTTACTGTACACAACACAGATGCTGGTTGGAATGTGATGTTAGCTAGCTTGTGGTGATTTGAAAGTGTGGTTTTCTGGCCAGTGACTGGACATGACATAAACAAGCATGGAATAAAGCTTTGTACATCAAAGCACAGAAAGGCCACTGGATTAGAGCTGCATATAGCCATCGCCCAAATATGAATGGTTGAATTATATTTTTTTGAAATCTAATTCAAATGAGCTGGTGTTGCCTTCCAGCCGATATTCCAGGAGGGAGCCGGACAAACGAGGACGCTCAATTACTGAGAGTGGAAGCGGCAGGCTCTGTGTGAGATCTCCGAGAAGCTCCGGGAGACCTCTGGGCTCAGACAGCAGTGAGCAACAGTCTGAGCAGTACTGTAACATCTCACACTAAAACACACATAGAAACAAAAGCCCAGCACTCACACACACCCGCCTGAGTCATCCCAAAGGCATTCACTACCACCTCACTAACAGGAGAAAAAAAAAGAGAGAAACACTGCAGAACACACAAAGGGCTTCAGAGAGCACAGCTCAGTCTTGTCTCTCAGACGCAGCCCGAGGCGTTGGATTCTGGATCTGTACCCGTTGAGCTCTGGAGCACCGCTGCTCATTAAGGATCCGTTTACAGCCTTGGAGGTAAAAATGCAAGCCTCTTTAAATATACAGACAGGGAATTATTTGACCACCTAAATGAAGCTTGGCTTGACAGCTTCTTAGCAAAGAGGTAGTTCGCCTCCTCTAAAGGCCACGGTAAAGCAGATACGTGTGAACTCACAGAAAGATACTTCTCACCATTTTCAAAACACACAAACAAAAATTAAATATGCAAATGTCTAAATCTTTTTTTTCTCCTTTGATTGGAACGTAACCTAGACTCCCCCTGACATATCATCAGGTACCATTTGTTTCCTATAATCTTTACTACCGTTTTGCTGCACTTCAAATGTCTACGTGCATTTACAGTTCAGTGGTTTATAATTTACTACATGAATATCACGATGAACTGCGCCACTTCTTCTCTGTGAACTGGAAAGATGTATAACAAAGGACATTTCCCTTTGCAGCCACTTGAAATGCACATTTCCATCCGTTATTTATTCAGGGGAGGTTCTGCTGAGAGCTGATTCTGCTGTTTCCTTCCTCATTTTTATGCCATTATTATAGACGATTTCACACCTGCAAGTCAAGCAGAGACTTCACCGAGTCACCTTTCAGCGTCGCTCAAGTGGGCGCTAATCAAGTTTGCTTCTTGTTCAAGGGTACGGCGGAAGTATTTTCTCAGAGGTAGCCCAGGAGGTATCAGTCACTTCTTGATAGCAACTGTTGAATGGTTATGAATTAGTTGATTGTCTGATCTTATCTATTCACAGTTACAGGTATCCATCTGTTGAACACCACAGCAGGGGGTTGGATCTATCCCAGCATGCCCTAGACAAACACTGACATTTGCACATATGGACAATTCATGGGATAGTTAACCTAACCTGCATGTCTTTCACTGCAGGAGGAGACTTGAGCAGCTAGAATTTCAGATAACTGGAATCCTACGAAAAACTGTGAGAGAGAAAAATGGGCGTTCTCACATTGAGACAGAGGTATTCATTTCATCATTTATCGAACCTGAAGTAAGTTCATTTCCTGTTACTCTCGAAGCATTACAATCCATTCAGACATCAGAACTAAATCAATATTTGAAGCCCCCTTATCTGTGTTTGAACCAAGGACCTCATTGAGCCACTGTGCTGGCCAGGTAAGACAAATCAAACAACCCCTTTACAGTCTCAGACTACCTGCCAAAGCAAAAACATCAACCCCAAACTGTCAAAATATCAAATCACACCACTTATTGCCAACAAAGCTTTATTTTGTAGGTCCACCTCACATTTGGCAATACAATCACAGATGTATTGACTGTTCCTGTGCCATCTAAAGAACACTTTCCTCCAGTAACAATACAGTGTGACCTCAGTGTTGCTATACCACTTCCCTCTGAGCTCTGCAGAATGCACCATGGCACAATGTTAATGCACTGGAGGACAAACTGGGATCAATGCCAGCCCTGTTTAAATTGGGATTAGGCTCTGCTAACAGCGGCAACTGAATGGCATTAGTGGTTCAGAAGATTAAAGGAGAAGCACATCCATTTGGACTGAATGTTTGTCTTTCACCAAAAAGGCCCATTCTGATGCAGTTCACACAGAAGCATTATAACCTACATCAACACTCAGTGTCTAATATGTTTAACGCTACCATGACTTAGTGTTCAACAGCAAGGCTTATTCAAGACGAAGGACACGTTATCTCAAGGGAAATATAACACATCAGGCTCCAATTTGTTGCTGCTTGATACAAAATGAAAACATTTTGATTAATTTAGAAAAAGACAGAACTTTATTTTCCCTAAATTGGATACACAGAGTTGTTGCTAGGGAGAAAGAGGCAGGCTCATGAGCAGCCACACACAATCATCAATCACAGTCATTATTCACTAATATATCATCATCTTTTTCTGAAATACAATCAGACAATGAGCCAAAATTGCACAAAAGAGAGTAGTATGGAAATATGTTGGCTACAGAAAAGATCATGTTGACCAAAAAATGGTACTTTGTCTTTGGAAATGACTGTATTTTACTTCTACCGAAAGAAAGAAATCACCAGCTCTATATAATTCTTTGGTTGCTTGTGTGTTTAATGTTTGTCATTTGGTAGACTCTACTTGTCCAAGTAGACAGTGAGTGTAAGTGAGCTCACTAAACACAGAGAGAAAAAGACACATTTTGTAAAGCCACTCACTCATAAATCCCCAAACTCATTACAAAGCATAAAAAAGAGACAGGTAATATCCATACTCATAAAATAATCATGAGAAGATGAAACAAATGGGTAAAATAAAACCCAACTGATGAGATAAAACACTAGCACCTGTAGAGAAATTAGTAGACACATCAAACGAGATGAAAAGCATTAAAAACATCTGCTCTGCTGCACCGCTGTTTAACCTGCCGAGCCAGGATGGTAGATTTAGAAAGTCAAACAGCCTCAGGATGTGTGTGTTTCCAAAAGCTGGAATTTTCCGTGCTTAATGCCTCTTGGTGTTTTGTAAGAAGGGAGGAAATTAAAGTGGTTGTTAGCAAGGAGAGAGGGGTCCTTAAGAACTTTAGGACCCTTTATTGGTAGTCTAGCTACAGATTTCCCCAAGGACTGGGAGTCCACTTCCATTAATGCTGATGAATACATGCCACTAGCTGTCCCCTTTTCTCAGCTGACAAGCCACATTGCGAAGGTAAGGATGTTCTTCCCTGCTTCTCCTTAAAACTGCACCAAAACATTCATATTTTCTTCAAATATCGAATATGCTTCAGAGTCTTCCTATCAACTGACTCTGGGTGTAAAGGCACACACGCTCTGACCTTTCCCTCATCATAAATCACACAATGCTGTTCTGGTGCCAGGATTTTGTTTAACCCAATTTGTCACCGAGGACACCCCCCTTCCACTCTAGCTGCGGATTCGCACAGTGGGACCGGGAGAGCGTGGGATTAGTGGGGCGGATCAAAGTGTGCCATGCAGACCTCTCTCTCTCTCTCGCCTTGTAATCATGGAAGTCAGCAGCCTCTGGAGCCGATGATGCTAACCAGGCAAAGAGAGGAAGATGGAGACATGCGCTGAAACATTTATTAACCACTGATTAATCTATGACAAAATATATTTGAAGCATTAAGTCTTCCGAAAGTAGGTACAGAAATAGCCATCACATGTTCTTGAAGATGAACCTGAACGTGAACAGTTGCATTTGAAAAGTAGAAACAGGAGTGTGTTTGACATTTTGTTTGGTACATGACTTCATTAACCATGTTTAGAGAAGAAACCCAGAATTGACAGGCAGAAATAAATGTCTATTATTGTTGAACCTGTTCAATTACAACCACGGTCCTGATGTCTTAAACTCTACTGAGCTAAATATCAGTCAGAAGTCAGAATTAGTCTAAATTATACGGAACCACATGTCTGACTTCCTTTCTCTACTGTTGTGGGTCGAAAAGCGAATATCAAACCTGTTCTGGATTCACTCTGATTGACTAGTACATATTTTACCATGTGAAAGTTTTGGGAAAAGCAAGGTTTATTTACAAATACCCAGCAACACAGACTGAAAGGCAGTCAGACAGACACAATCCACTAACACATAATTATGACAGAAGCGGGTCACAGAAGGTGTGCCAAGAATATCAGACAAACGTGCTGTCAGAGGGCAATTGCTGTGGTGGGATCTCTGTTTTGACAATAAGAAATCATTCAGTATGCAGGAATCCCTGAACTGACAACCCCCAGACTTCTCATCATACAGTAATAAAGGCTCTGTGGTGCTTCAGAGGGAATAAAAGTCAATAAGAACCTTTGCCACAGCACACTTTTACTCCGCTGCTGTGGTCACGTAAACTTCCTGTGGCACCCGACACTTCCTCATATCGGCTTTGGGAAATATGAATGAGCTCAAGCGTAGAGGGAGTCTGAGGCGAGTGACGTCTCCGATCCAAACCTCTAATTGTACCACAATATCGACTTGTGTTTTGCTTGAGCCATACTCCAAGATGGTTATTCATCTTTGAGTGTTTCTGCAAAGGACTCAAATAATTTGCTTTGCTTTTTCACTGCCACCCTTTTGATATGCGACTCAATTTCAAATAAAGAAGTCAAAATCTTTGAAGACATGGCAATACTCTTCTTTAATTGACCAACTCTATATTGATTATACTCAATTATCACTTCATAATGTGTTGTTTAACTGTCAAAGCAAAGTGACACCTTTCATTTCCCCAGTAATGCACTGCAAAATGTGCTGAACCACAGACAGACTTTTACAGTATAACCTCTTAAAACATGAAACAACCAAACAGATCTAGGGAAATTATTAACTTGGGGTTAGGCAGAAGCTAACCACCACTTGTGTGCAGGTATGGCACCTTCACCTGTGCAGACCTGACCGGGGGCATGCACATGTTAAATCAGCATGAACATCTGTTACACTGCTGGATTATCACAGATATTCTGATAGAGGCTCTCCACTGGGCTAGAGCCAAGAAGTGGGCTTGTTGTGACAGGAGAGTAGGGGAAAATCCAAACATAAGAAGCTGTAAAAAATCTCATTGAGCTTTCCATACAATGCATGGAACATGTCAGCAATCCCAAGGTGTGAATGATCAATACAGTCTAAGATTGTGTGTGAGCCTGGAGGTGTGAAATCAAACTGTTGGTTTGACAACTCACCTGTGACATCTGGGGTCTGAAATTGATCTCCTTCAGGTCCACTGATCCAGGGGAGAGGTTGTGCAACATCTGGCACAGCAGCACCCCGTCTCGCAGGGCCTGTGCCAAGTCGAAGACGGCCGCCGAGGGCCACACGACCCGGTGGTTCGGGGGCAGGACCTTGCAGTCTATCAACCACCGCCCGCATTGTCTCCACTCCTCCATAGCGGCTCCGGAGACTCCACTCAAAGTAACCGAGTCCTCCAGCGGGTTCACAGCAGGCTGAGAGCGGTCACTCACAGCGAACAAGCAGGCACTACTGTCGGCTCCCCTACCTGCACCGGGTTTTTTAATCATTCACTATCTATAGCTCTATAAATCAGGCTATTTCGCAACTGTTTGTCACCGCACTATATCCCCATTCCAGACACATGTCAGCTCTCCTGTCTCCACAACATGAAAATGAAGGCTTGGGAAAAATAATAATCCAGTTCAGCGAATGTGACCAGACAAAAGAGATGTGCTATGGGAATTTTCTCCTCTTCATTCTTAAAAAGTTTGCTTTGCATATCCAATCTAAAAAGGCGAGAGTGGAGGGTTACAGTAGTGACTAATGAAACAGCTGGGTACAGCGGTTTGTCATGTATCGACTTCACTAGTGGCTCACATTTCAGAGAAGCAAACAGCACAGCCTACAATGTAGGGAGAACAGTAGTTGACGAACAGAAAGCCCCGAGTCAACTACCTACCTACTGCATTTGCATTTAACGTTTCCAATGCAGTCAAAAACATGAACTTCCCGTAATTTCCATATCAAACAATGAAGAAAACAGAGCAGTCTTTCCTCAACGCCGGGTTAACCCTCGCTCCACACAGTCCAAACAACGCACCGGAAAGATGTCCAAGGGGCAAAAATCAATGTTTACATGTATCCATTTAATGTGACTTTGTTTGGCGCCTTTTTGCACGCCCAAAACAGAGTCACCCGTGTGTACAGCTCGGGTTGTATGTGATTTTCGCCTCCCTTCCGCTCGTGTCCTCTCTCCCCCGTCTCCCCTCTCCTGGCTTCCCCTCTCGGACGGGGATGTTTAGCGGTCCCAACTCCAGGCACGAGCCTCACTGAAAGCCTCTAGAAGTCTCACGCGGGGTCCACCCAGGTGGTTTAATGAGCTTGCACGCGCGCTCGGATTATCCCCGTGCAAAGGTAACAGTTGAATAGTGTCCACACTTTCGTTAAAGTGGCTCCACACTCAGAGAATGTGAGTTTCAGGGAATCATTTTTCGGAATTGAGAGCCGGGGAAGCGCCCTCTGACGGAGGAAGCGCACACTGCGACTGACACGAGAGGATTAAAGGGACAGTTCCATAAAAAAAGGGGTTACTGACTGGTGGCATGTGTATCTTATTTTTGATCGAAAGTGTCTTATTGTTTTATTAATTATTGTGAGCATTTAACAATTAAAGGGGCAGTCCACCATGTCCAAATGTGTCAATGTGTTCTATTAGGTAATATTCATATATGCTATCACAATCACAATTGTTCATATTGTAAATAGATTGGGTTAAGTTTGTGAGGGGTTAAACGTATAATACTATAAAAACACAACAGACAAATCACTATAATTACCTTGGTTTGAAATGCACTGAAAAAATATTTTGCTCGTCATGGCTTGTTTCATCATCCCTGTTATTTTTGGTAATGCCATAAAGTCTGAACAAACACAGATAGGTTGGTATTATTGTGTTACGCTATTAATATTGCACCTCCTTTGTTCTTTTCCCCATCTTTCTCCTCTTTATTAGATTTCCCAATGTCATTCCTTGTTAGTAAAATAATCACTATTCTTCAATTAATCACTTAATTGACACTAAAAACAATATGCCACCTGTTTCTTGTTAAACCCTCCCTGTCATGTCTCATTACTTCCTCAGCTCAGTCATAATCATCTCTTCCCACCTTCACATTTCCACAGGGACGTAACAAATTTGGCTTAATTTATCTCTGGGCATAAAATAGAGCAGCGCATCAAAGACGGATGTTCAGAGCTTCTCATTTCTTTTCCTGTTTAATGATTGAAAAGCTGGATTTATTTATACAGACTATATGTACAAGTGTGATGGGGTGCCAAATGCTGGAAGTAAGCTGGAAAGTAGGAAGTGAGTGTCCTACCGTCTGGCTCCATAAGCGCCTCTTTTTTTATTCAACATTAAATGGATATCAACACATAAGATGTTATAGTCATGAGGCTAACATATAACACCATTAAAACTTCCCGGGATGACTGCTCACATTAAGGCAATTATCTTCTGCAATACATATTTTTTTAGATGTTATTTTTAAATATTCAAATGAGGCATGATCTTATTTTGCATTTAAATCACACCCCCACTGTCGAAAACGCCTCGATTGGACTCCTTTGTTTACTTCCGTAACATAGTCACATCACTATGTAGCAATCGCACTTCTATTGGTCTAGCGCTCCAACACAATGTATGTGATAGACTAATGGGCGGGACATCTCTAAGCAGTTCATCATTCACAGCAGAGCTGGCAAGCTATCCAATCAGAGCAGACTGGGCTCTGGTTTCAGACAGAGGGTGAAAAGAGGTGCTGCAGCAGAGGCAGTATGAAGAAAATAAAGCCTCTTTTTGAACATTAAAGCATGGAACCAGTCACAGTAGAGACACAAAATACAAAAAGGAATGTGCATATTAGGGCCCCTTTAACTATTTGAAAGTGTTGCTAGTTGTTTTACTAACAGCACCTTAAAAAGCAAACAGGTTTACATCACAAAGACGTACCTAATTGTATACTTGCATGTGAGATTAAAATGAGATTACTATAAAAAGTTAAAACAAAAAGAAATAAACATGAAATCAATTGGAAGCCAGATCATAGCCGTGTGTCAAAGGGTGCCTAAAACACAAGGCAGTGAAAGTGCAGAGAAGTGCAGAGAAAATGTTATCTGCAGTTTTGCACTGCTTATGATCCCAAACTAATGGAGTCCTCCAAGAGCTGTTGGAGGTGATCCATTGTATTGCTCGGCTTCTTCCCTCCGCAATCATCCAAAGTATAAGTGTGCATCCACTCTCTGGTGCACCTGTAGCCCCTAAGATCATTTGGACTGCACAGTAAAGGCTTTATCCTTTTCTTTGGCTGCCAGCTTCACCTCCCACAGACATACAAACTGCTCTCAGCTTCACTAAGGCAAAACTACTCCTCTGAATGGCCGCTGCCCATTATATCTGACCCAGAGGTCCAAGCCTGCAGTATAACAAGCAGAAGCCAACAACTAACTGACGCCCTGTCAGACACAGAGTATTTCATTTGAGGTCAAACAATTCAGTGTCTGGCAGAAGAGCCTCAACCATTGGTTGCAGAGCTTGCAAGGGTACAGGCAACCCAGTCTCACATCAAAATGTGTAATAGCTACGTTGATCCACAGCGCAGTTTAAAATAATGTCTCTAAAATTGTGAGATGGCTTCATTTCTTCCTCGAAATTATTTATAATACCCAGAGTCCATGTAATGCGAGGTTACCTTTCTCTGCAGGAAAACCAAAAAGATGGTAGCCACTACTTTAATCTCAGCTGGATATTTTAAGGCAGTTTTGCAATTAAAAAGCTTCTTTTTTTAAAAAACATCTTCAGTGAGAAATGTGAGTTTTACATTTAATTTCTTTGCTCATTGAAAGTGTTTCGTTTGATGATTAAGATTATTTAAGGCTTTGGTAGAAAATTAAATCTTCGTTATTGCCGTCGTTAGTTCTGTTATAAAGTGTGACAAAATATCTGTTCAACTGACGGTAATCTCAGTCTTCAGTCCAGACTAACCCAAAAAAAACAAATAGTCAAGAGACACAAATCCGGAAAAGCAATTATTGTGAAACTACAACAGTTTGAGCTGTGGACCAATGTAGATAAAAGACGTTTGGATGTACGACTCTGTTAGTATAGAAAGTCAGTTTTTGTAGATTTTATTGGAGATCTACAAGACATTCGGCCTGTAAGCAAAATCCAAGACTCAATGAGAGCCAGGGAAGCTGCCTGAACAGTAGTTGGAGCATTTTCAATTTGGACCTAGTGAGACTCCTTCCCATCCCCGGCAGTTTCACACATCTACTCACTATGGTGGAAAGGACAGCCAGAGAGCCTGAGGCTGTTTTTCTATCGTTCACAGTGACAGTGAGTCTTTCAAGAGAGCTGGCTGTGTATTCCACAACACACATCAGGGCTTCTGTGCCCCAGGATTTAATCCCAACAACCAGCACACCAAAAGTCTTCATGAAATCACCCGGAGAGCCCTTTAAGTCTCATCAGTAACTGTTGGACTTTGGGATAACCCCCCTAAAAGCTTAAAATCCTTATTTAAACAGACTATACATGCAGTTTATGGGCATTCGGAAATGATATCCATTGTGGTTTCCTGTGTCGTAAACCCAGTTTTATGTAGCGCTCCTATACTTTTATTGGACAGGAAGTATGTGGTAAGAAGACAAATATGAATCCTGCTGTGTTTGTAAATGAGAGCTAGGATTAGTGCACCATTTCTCCAAGATCTGGACACGTCCGGAGTAGTAATGGTTAACTAAAACCTTACCAAATGCTGACACTGCTCTGCAATTTTGGGGCATATTAAAATTGTGGGAGCTGTGTGAATGGCTGCGGCTAATGTCCTCTGTACAATGCATTCTGGGATGTAGAAATTGGTCCCTGAGTTTGGCCGATGGAGCCATGAGATCACTTAACCTTTTACAGGCATTTTTGAACAGCCCCATCAGCCTAAAAATATGGCTGTTAAATCTTTAAGTAGGTCCTTTTTCCTAGGGGGGAACTTGCTCCTAAGCTAGTTGGAAAAATGCAACCAAAAGTGTAGCATGAGCTGAGTGTTTGGACGGTTTCCGCACTGGTTTTACTCAATATCTATGTATTATTTGAAGACGAAAAGAGCTCTAATCTAATGGTAATTACACAAGTGTAGATTCCTATGTTACAAATAAAACTCCTGTATTGAATGAATTAATTATGAAACACTCATTTGAATGTCCTTAAAATTGAACTTAAGTATGGTCCTTAAGTTAATGTGCTGGGTTACATTCCACCACCACAGATATCAAGCAAGGAAAACACAACATATATAATAACAAGAAACTCTGGGACATGTGTGGGCTTAATGGTAGAGTAGTGTTGCCATAGCTGATGCAGTAATACTGCTGAGTGTTAGCTTATGGTCCCTGGGCAACTCCCAGTGCTGCAAAATAGCAAACTCAGCAGTTTTCTTGGGTAAGTAATGGCTTTAAAATAAATGAATAAGCTCCATATATTTTGTTACAAATCAAGCAAATGAAAAAAAAAAAGACCCTCTCACTTCATCGAGAACAGCATCGGCTAATTTGCAGGTAAGATTCTCTATATGTCATAGTAGCATAGAACAAAAGTGCATAGATGTGCAGTTCTTTTCTACACGCCTTGATTCAGAGCGACTAACGCCTTTTTTCACTCCGAATGTTCTTCTAGGAAAAGAAAATGAAAAGCAGAGATCCATTCATCAAAGCAAACACACAGTTTAGCGTGGTGTGTCTGGAGAGTTGCATGTGGGGTCTTTCCATGCGTCTGAGCGATGGCCACAAGTGGGAGAAATGATGAGTTGTCACTACAGTTGTGGCATTGATCAATCACGGACCCCAAGGTTCTTGGCTGAGGGGGGCGAGTGGCAGGTTCTACATGGCATGATGGAGGGGTCAGAGAGCACGTCCCCCTGCGACATGCACACACAGTGCAAGGACAGAACAAATAGGGTACATGAGGAATGGCCTCAAAAGTGGGCATGCAGTTAGGCTTCCTCTCAACACTTTTTTACATCCATTTCTAGTTTTCAAAATAAAAGCTTTTAGTATGCTTTAGGGATTTAAAGATTGTGACTTCTTTAAAGGGGCCCTGTTATGCTAATATTCAGGCTCATATTTGCATTTTGTTCAAAAAGCTCTTTATTTTTCTCATACTGCCTGTGAAGCGGCACCTCTTTTCACCCTCTGTCTGAAACCAGAGCCCAGTCTGCTCTGATTGGTTAGCTGGCCAGCTCTATTTTGATTAACAGTTTAGAGATGTCCCGGCCCCCTTGCAGAACACCCTACTAGATACCAATGTGCAAGCGAGGCATTATCTTTAAAAAAAAAAAAGTGTTATATACTTTCCAGAACAGAAATCATCGTTTCATTTGTTGACATGTTTTTGAGGGAATATTGTAGATCTCTTCTAGATCTATTTTCGCCATGATTTTAGGAACAACATTGTATAACAACATGAATGATTTATGAACAAACCCCTTCTGTAAAAACCCTCAGAATATAGATGGGAACAAAATGGGAAAGTTTTGTAAGTGCTACTGAAGTGGAGATTTCAGGCTCTGTGTACGAGAGTAAACATCCTTTAGAGAGTTAAAACATCATATGTGAATAGGATCAACATTTTTATATAAAAGACATCCGTATGAATCTTCACGAGATGATTACCTACATTAGGACAACTGTATGTTGTATTAGAAGTCTCAAGAATTAGGTTTAAAAACTGCTAATGCTAAATGTGTTATCTAATGCAATATTTTCGTAAACCTTGGAGAAATCAACGAAGACAAAGTGTATTTATTCAAAACTGCATCTATGTTGTTTACTTAATTAGTTCTTCATTTGTTATCTTTGGAACACTTAATAGATTGAAGTCAATTGAGCTAAATTGAATACTAATGCTAGTGATGGCAAAACAAATGAACAAAATCATTAATCCAAACGTTAAAAAAGTAAAGAATAATAACTTTTTTTTTTTTTGCCCGGGGAGCCTTTATAAAACATATTTTAAGCTTAATTTTCTTGATTAATTATAATAAAAACATATAACTTATAGCTGCAGTGTGTCTTATTACAACAGTGAAAGAATGTCAAGCAGTGTAAGACAGCTCATCACAGCGCAGGATCGCCCTCTCCTGGTTAATCTCTAAACTACATGCAGGTTGTAGCCACCCACACGATCTCCTCTCTGCCAATAGGAGTGCTTTAGTACCACAGTCACTTTCTTCACCCCCGACCCCCCCACGAGCTTTAAGCTCTGGGACCCCATGGAGCGTAAATCTGCTGGAGGCCCCGGCTGCTGCTGACCGGTCAGCGCTGGATGTGCCAGTCTGGGCCGAGCAGCTGGCAGAGAGAGGGCTTTACTTCACAGCGGGGGGGGGGGGTTTGGTGTACACATTTCATTATATTTATTGTTTTTAAATATTGTAAAATGTGCACAACAACGTTTTTCTATTTGATTGGCCAGTAGAAATAAACAGCAGCAGACACGACCTCCACTTTCATGGATTGCTTCAAAACAATGTTTAGATGCCTGGATGGAGAGAAGAATAAATATATCATGCTGAAAATATTTATTACAACTCGTAATTCATAGTAAATGGACTGCAGGATGCAAAACACTGCTGTGGTCCTTTCCAAAGCTCAACAGGAAGACAGTTTTATTCACAACAGTTATTTACCCTTGGCAATAAAAAAGATGATGAAGTGAAGACCGGCATTCAAAACAAAGGTCGATAAAAACGAAATAATATTTTAATGTAAAATGAAAAACTGGATCTTGAATTGTTACATTCAAGTGCTGAAAAGTAAAACATAAAAGATGCATTGAAAACAGGTTTTAATGTTATGTATAAATGTTAAATGTGGGGTTAAGATGAAGGGTTTTTAAAGTTTGATTTATGTCAGTAAGTAAACTGAACACAAGCACAGGAAAGCCTTAGTCCATCTGACCAAACATGCTCAGTTATTTGGAGAACCATCAGTTAGAATCGGAGGATGAAACCCTCTTTATTAGTCACATACATGCACACAGCAGAGCACACACAGTGAAATTGGTCCTCTGCATTTAACCCACCCTAGTACTAGGAGCAGTGGGCAGCTATCGTGCAGCGCCCGGGGAGCAAGGGGGAGGGGGGATTGGAGGTGTCCGGTGCCTTGCTCAAGGGCACCACAGCAGGGCCTATGAGGTGAACTGGGACCTCTCCAAGTAGCAGTCCACTTTCCATATTTCAGAAAAGTGATCAAGAACAATCCACTGCTACTTCTCTAACATAACAATAAATGTTTAGTGTTTTATATCAAACCTGGAATATACAAATTACTTCACCGCAACAATTAGTCAAGCAATCAGAGCCGGCGAGCTACCCTCAGAGCAGACTGGGCTCTGGTTTCAGACAGAGGGTGAAAAAAGGTGCTGCAGCACAGGCAGTATGAGAGAAAAATAGAGCTTTTTGAACATTTAAGCATGGAGACATGAAACAGTAGAGGCACAAGATACAAATGAGCCTAAAAATTAGCATAATAGGGACCCTTTAAACTAAAGGGAATCAACCACTTCCTAATGACTCTCTCCTGTTATATAAAAAAAAGATATACTGCCAATTATATAGCTAAATAGCAGCCCATAAATAATAACAATACACTTGTAACATACTTGAGGTCACATGAGCCTTCATATCTGTCTGTAATCATGTGCTACATTCAAAATAATGAACTCATATTCGTAATAAGATGCCCGACTGCTAAACCTCTCACATTTAACAGATGCTGTTGAGTGGAAATCACTTTTTAGCCATTAAAGTATTTAAAAAAGAAAACCTTATTAAATGTAACGAGCTAACTGAGTGACGGAGACAGGATATTGGTATGAAATGTGCCCGGGTGCTCGGCGGCGATGTCTGATTAGAAACAGTAGAGGCGGATATTGCGATTTATAGAAGAAAGAGGGAGAAAATTCACACTGAATACACAAATGCTGTTTTGGGAAGTTTAATTTTCCAAATGTTTGAACATATAACAAAAACGAAAACGCTTGGAGACACTCTCTGTTGAAGAAATAAATAAAAACAGTAAAGCCGTCAGGAGTCGCTGTTTTCTGTGCTGCAGTCAGTGGAGCTGCTGGAGGAGGAATCTGAGGAGCTGCTGCAGCTGACGTGGTGCGACTCAGCTCGCCTGCTTCTCTCTGGAAAACGGGAGGAGAAGCACGGTTAAATGACACCCATGCCATTTATACATTTTGGCACCAAGGTTAAGTAATCTTTGAGCTAATCCTATCGATTACAACACGTATATATTAGAATATTATATCTTTATACTAATTTGCAGTAGATATTTTGATATGGAACTGTCCGTTTTATATTACGAATCCTTTAAATGGGTTTTAGGTACCTCCTTGTAACAGGGAATATCCTCCCAAATATAATCCCATGACAGACAGGCAGAGTTACGATGCTTTCTGGTACATGAGGTAAAGGAGACAGAAAGTCTGACACTGATGATACAGAGTCCTACTCATTTTTAGAAAAGGAAGCCTACAGCAGGCCCTCTGCAGGATAAATAGTCTAGAGTAGTGCAGTGTCCCCGGACTGAATTTTTGTCACAGAAGTTAGCATTGCAGAAATACTTAGAAAGCCAAAGGGATTCGTCCGTATTGCAGAAAATAAGATCTGTCTCATTTAGCCGCCTTTTGGCAACTGACATCTTCATGACACATAGATGCACCGGACAGTGGGATATTTACTGACATAATTTATGTTGTAGAACAGATTGTATTTCAGGCATCTAACCAAAAACATGTTGACCTTGAGACATGAGAACAGGAAGTGGTAAAATGGCAACTCATTTCCTGGTTTTAGGACTCATGCCTGCACCACTCTATATGGGAACATAATGTAGTTCAGTCTTCCATCACACCTTTTTTTTTGTCTACCATTGATATTGCTCAGAACTCATTTCAAACACTCCTTACTCTGAAATTTCTTGAACTTCTTGCGCAGGCAGGACTGGACGTATCGCTGCAGCTCGCGCAGGGTGGACGGCTTCAACATCTCGAAGTCGATCTCGATCTCGTCCGGGTTGGTGTCGCGCATCGAGGGCTCTCGCGTCTGTATGATGCGCACCACGTTACCTAGCTTGTGGCCGGGTAACCTGTTAATGTCCAGGCTCAGCTGGTGCTTCTCGTCGTACGTCATCAGCAGACTTTCGTCGTCTGAGTCCCAGTCTTTGCTCGCCTGGCAATCCCTGGAAGTCAAGAGGAATCAGTCAACTCCATATGGAAGTGCTATGTAACTGAGTCTTCATTTCTTTAAAACCTCGTACCTGGAGATGGGATTTGTGCTGCCTTTGGGTTGCTTGCTCTCCTCTTTCTGGTCCTTTTCTCTCTTCTTCTTTGGCTTCATCGCGGGGATGTCAGAGAGGGCCGAGAGTTGATCGTGAACAGCCTTGAGCTGGGTACAGCGACAATAGAAATGGGCTTTGGTTGGCTAAGCAGTAACCAATCAGAATCAGAAGAATGTTTAAGTCAGTGAGTAGCTCCTGTGGTAGCAAGTAGAAGCGGATGCGTCATAATGTGCGAAAATAAAAAGGGGGAAGTCTTAGCGAGCAATTTACTGTAAGCTAGGTTCATTTCAGCTTAGCATGTGAGCTCATCAGTCCTCCTCAAACAATCAGAGGAGTGATCTGATATGCTTCTGTGTAGTCAGGCAGAGATGCAGAAAAAGAAGTGAGATATTTGCAGATCATATCTCATCGCACATCAAATATTTCAAAAGTTTCAAAAGTAAACCTGAAGATGCGTAACGCTTCGTAAGAGTTGCATCTTGCGTACGAAATAAATATAAACTTGCATTGACTTCTACAGATGTATTTACATTATAAATGACATCATGCAGGTTTTTTAAAGAGGGTGTATTTATGTATTAGAATTTGGGTATATGTTCTTTTCAACCAGGAAAGTCAAACCTTTTTAAGTCATTAAACAGGAAGTCAAAAGAGTGTATGTATCTTTGGATGCACCACATACACCAAATCGATTCCTAAAATCTGGAAATGATTCAGCATCTTTTCACCCTTGGTAAACACGACTTTAAGAGATGTTGCTCTACGACATTAAATAAATGAGTAGATATCCCTTTTTGTACACGTGTAAACTTATTTGTGTGCTAAACAAGGCACATGCTAACAGCTGGCTAAGTCTTCCTAATGGTGATTCTGTTCAGTGATTGAATTGTGTGGTAGGACAGGACAGAAGCAGAGCAGCAGTGACTCAGGTTGCTGTCCCTCAGGTTTGAATTGGCAGACAATCATTTAAATAAGTCAGAGCTGGAGATCTGTGTAGAAACCCACCTGTTCTGCACCCACCTGTTCTTGCAACTCAGCAAGTCGAGTGGCCCGCTCCTCATCCACGTCCAGGTTGGAGGAGCTGTTGGTGCTTAATTCACCAAAGCCGGCGCTTTTTGGGGAAGTAATCTCCACCGGCTCGTCCGGCATCTTGGCGAACAGCTTCTCAAACACTCCCTGAAGCAAACACATATATGGTTACAAACAAAGGCAGAACAAACTGTGTTTCAAATGATCTTGTCTAACAGTTGAAGTGTTCACCTGGAGTTTTCTGGCCCTGGTGACGACTTCGTGATTCGGAGGGTTGTATTTGTAGCAGTTGGAAAAAATGAGCCTGACGTCAGCGGCGAAGCCTTGTGCGTCCACGTACTGTCCCTCAGACATCTTTCTCTGGACATAAGTACGATCAATCAAGACAACAGAAGAACTTAGGGATAGAATTAGGGCTGCACGATTTGGGAAAATGTATCAATTGTGACGATTTTGATTGATACAATATGATCAGTGACACTATTTCAACATATAATAAATCATAATAGTGTTACGTTTCTTTTAGGATGACTTGAGATGTTTTTGTTTTTATCTGTAGCATAACTTTTGAAGTTTTCTCTTTGGAATTACATCACCTTTATCCATCAAATATTTAGCCTTTACTTAATAAAGTGCTTACTGTGATTTGGATATTGCACTAGTCAATATTAGATAGATTTCAACTTAATTCATCCTAAATTGTGAAATTATTGAGCTTAAAACCGGCACTGACTTTCACTCTTTCTCTCATGGTGCAAAAATAATGGATATTAAGCAACCAGTCACACCAACATTACCACACTGCAATCTGAGTTTGTCAATCGAATTGTATTATTATATTGTAACGCTGCTATGTACTATGTTATTGACCTGTACCTTAGCCTGTTTTATTATTGTTTGTGTGATAGATATTATGCAATGTTTTTAGTATTTGTTTATTGTTGTGTACCTGCTTCAAGACTGCAGATGGAAATGAGCAATTAGCTCAAATCTGGCATAAATCACCTCCTCTCTGAGCTTAATGTATTTATATTCATGGTCCTAATTAATCTCGTCAGAGGAGCGTGTTTACAAGGCATTACAAAGTAAAACAAAAAAAAGCATTGTTAATATATACATATCAACATTAGCAGGAAAAACATTTAGAGGATATACAGATAAAACAATATAACATATACAGAATACGTAGACTACACTGTAGAAGACCATTTTACTAAAACATAGGATACTATATACATGTATCTATAGACTATGTATATATCTTACAATTGTACATTTAATGCAACACGTGAGAATAAACAGCTGATACCTTCACAGTGCCGAGGTCCATGGGGTATTTGATGATTTGGTGGTAATCGTGTAGCTGCAGAGCTTCAGCGTCCACGGGCTTGTAGAACGGCCAGGCGGAGGCAACATATTTCTTGGACAGCATCTCCTTCAGGATGTCGCTGCAGTACTGGAGCTGACTCTTCCCTTCACCTGACTCTTGTCCTCGGTCTACGCTTTCTCGTCTCCTCTTGCCTCCTGATGAATCACTCACACTGGTGATGCCCGCTGAGGAGAAAACCGCGGGGAGGTCTCCCTTCCGCTTCACGTGGTACTTGTTCTTTATTGGCACAAAAAAAAGCACCACAGGAAATGTTGAAACTCAATGATCTGTGATTTTATAATATTACAATTCAGGGCAAAGAAACATAAAGGGTGACTCACTTTTAATGTGGTGTGTGCCGGGTGTTTGGGCGCTGGGGATGAGCTGGAGGTGGTGTAGCTGAGGCTGGGCTGAGATGTGGGCGATGTAGCCGAAGAACATGTTTCGGCAGTGACAGCCTCCCCACCTGCATTACACACGAATTAAAGGAATAGTACAAAAGGCAGGTAAGAAAATATAATTATTGTAATTCCTTTTAAGAGGCCCTATTATAGTTTTCCCTTTCCTACGGTGTGTTATATAGATTTGTGTGCATGTAAAGGGTCTGCAAAGACTCAAATCCCCCCATCTGAAACACCTCCATTGGACTCCATTGTTTACTTCTGTAACATAGTGACATCACACTTCAATTGGCTAGTGATCCAACACATTGTATGTGATAGGCTAAGGGGCGGGACATTTCCAACACATCTCGAAGCGCTTGACCACTCATAACAGAGCCGACCAGCTAACCAATCAGAGCAGACTGGGCTTTGGTTTCAGGCAGAGAGTGTAAAGAGGTGCTGCAGCACAGGCAGAATGAGAACAATAAAGAGCTTTTTGAACATTAAAGCACGGAGACATGTCACAGTAGAGAAACAAAATACAAATATTAACCTAAATAAGCATAATATGTCCTTTTTAAGACTAATACTAATAATAAAAATAAATGATCTTGTGTTGGGTAAAAAAAGAGTTTACCACGATAATCTTTCTAAACGTTCAGGATTATTGTTCATGTTCAAGTGTTTGTTGTTGCGATACTCACTTCAGCCACAAGAGGTTAAAGTACACCTCGCCCCGTGTTCTAAATAGGACTAACATAATGAATGTCTTCTTCTTAACGCATAAACAGAAGGAGGAAAACCTTGTCACGTGGCCCCCAATTGATGAGAAACGGATTCCTCCCTCTTCAAATAACTCTAATAACATGTGGCAGCATCACCTGTTCGTACATGTCCGTTACCTGGAGTGCTGCTTTTCTTGCCCTTCCCTTTAGCCGCTGGAGGAATGATCTCCACCTCTCCCGGTGGCATCTGGGAAAATTTTTCCAGGAAAACCTTCTCCACGGCGAGGGCCATCAGCACGATGTCATCAGTGGGCTGGAAGACGGGAAGAGGGGCATCTTTAAAGACTTGGGTTTCTGCGAGGCTAACCAGGGGGGTGTTTTATTTGTACTAACCAAGTTCCTCACCTTGTTGTAGATGTAGCAGTTTGTAAACATGGTGTTGAAGTCTTGCATACAGTCAGTTGCGCTCATGTAGTAGTTGTTCTCAAGTCGTTTCTTGATGGTTCCCAAATCCATGGGAGATGTTATGATTTTATGGTAGTCCTAATTAAGAAGAAAAGAGTACATTTGTCAGATAAATATGGTGTTACTTGATTTAGTGCCACTTTTAAAAGGATCTGAATGTTATAATATAAGTCATTGCAATAGGTATGAAGAAGTTAAAATAGATTTAAGCAGTGCTTTTAAACAAATGAGACGAGAGATAAAAAAAGATATTCGATAAATATAAACAATATATAGATATATAAACAGACAAATGTGTATCGAACTGTTCGTTAGTAGTCATGTGTCTAACATTTTAAAGGTTTTTTCTTTCAGGATCATTTTGGTTTATTACAATATGGATCATATTCTGATGACTTGTTGCCATAGTTCTTTTTAGTCATTGAAATATTATAGACGGAAATCAGGGAATAGGAATAAATAATCAGATGCATCAAGAAACCCCAAGCAGTTTTAAAAAATAAATAAAATCCAAATGTGTTCAGAAGTGACAACTGTAAAGATAATTATTATAGAATTATAAAATCTATCCGTTGGTTTCACAGTTATTTTAGCAACATCTTCTGTGCAATTACGATTATTACCCACATTTCAGAATCACTTATACAAGGATGAAACACTGCAATGTGCTGGGATAAAAGTAAGGCTGCGCGATTTGGCATAACATCATTTACTTTGATTTTTTGCAAAATAATTAGCGGTTATTTGCATTTCAGAAATATTATTCACAGTATAATGGAAAGATATATTCAAACTATGGTGAGATTTTGATAACAGGATTTGTACTCAATACAGATTGGCCATTACTCTCTGCAGCTCCAAAAAACGTAATTGAGAAAGATACTTTTACATATTTTGATTTACTTAGATTTGGATATTGCACTTATCCATAATGTGATTTCGATAGAATAGTGTTTAACTGTGCAGCCATTGATAACAGCATGTTTAAATAGTTTGAAGAACATTGACACATGTACAAACTACTCACTGGTAGTCCAAGAGCGACTGCATCAACAGGCTTATAAAAAGGCCAGGCGAACTGGTGCTTCCACAGGGACTTGATCACTACGTTCTGCATGTACTGCAGCTGGTTGGTCCTCCGGCCCGGCCTGCTGGGGTCCGTCACTTCAGGGGGCGGAGGATTCACGAGACGTGGAGGGTGCGGGTTCGAGTCTGCTGACATGATGAGGCCAGGCTGGGCTCAAACAAGTGAACACAACCTCCACTGGTTTCTGCTATCTCCTGAGTTCTGTATTTTCCGTATATCAGGTCTCCAATGGCTCTGAGGGAAGGCCAGCTTCATTCATAGTTTTCATACCAGAAAATGTGATCTGTGGATATTAAAACAGAGGGTTGTGTTTTGTGATGCGTCACATCATACGGTCCAAAAATATGGGGGGGAAAAAAAGAGACCACTAATTTGGATGCAAATAATTAGCCTTGCAGGGTTTTTTTTACACTAAATATAGGATAAAACCAGCTAACTGAGTAAACGTCTGTTTTGGGATGCTACAACAAACCGTGGTGCTGTTAGCTTAAATGTTAATAGCCTGCCGTCGAAAGAAAACGTAGTTCGTCAAAAGTAAAGAACAGTCTCACCATAATAAAGTTTTTATAGGACGTATCATACAACCGTAAAGTGCTGCTTTGCTTTTTGAAGGACGTCGAGTTTCAGAATAAAAGTTTTAACCATGTTTGGAGCCAAACTTCAATGTTACAAGCTACGTTACCTGTCATCTTCAGACAACGGAATGTAAACACCTCTTGCAAGGAGAGACAGCGGCGGGAGAGTCATGTCGTAGAAAAAATTGTGGACGGGTTCTGAAGGTTTTACATATATTTTCGAAAAGAACGACAATTATTGCTTTAGAGGAGTCTATACCCAGCACATGCCCACCTATAAATATCCGTAATTACCCACAGAGTGAACCGTTACACCCACTTTAAAACTAAAAACGATCTTACGTTAACCAACCTAAGGCAAAGGAACGTGCTTTGCTTTTCTTGTTCCCTGCTCCGATAGCTGCATCGGCGGGATGCAAACAGAGAGGACACTGCCACCCACTGGGCCGGGGTGAATGGTGCCACGCTCAAATACTGTCCTGTACTTTTTTGTATCGACGGTTAAATGTCAAGTCTACCCATTAATAGTCTAAATTTAACAAATACATGCAGCCCAAGCACTTAGTAGGGACACATGAAAACCAGTGCTATCCCCAAAGAAAGAAAATAAGTAATTATATATTCAATGCATTGCGTTTGACACTTAATTGTCCCTCGTTAGTTCCCGTTTCTTCTGAGGATAAAACGCATGCGCAGTACTAATCCCCAAACCCCACATTCCCCGCTTCTCCTCGCAGCCAGCAGGCACGCAACCAGTAGCGAGCCAAGTGTTTAAATGCGGTCTCCATGATCGTCTGAATAATAATACGCGCTTTTTCCTTCCAATCTTTACGCGGAGTAGCAATCTGATCGCGGAGCAGCATCAAATCCCTGTGAGTTTCGGTTTATGATTGATTCCTCATTGTTTGAATGGAGGGCCCCTCCGTGGCAGATCAGCCAATTTGTCAACAGCATCAATGCTTTAAGGCAGACGGCTACACGAGTGTACTGCTATTAGCTGTAGTAATAAACAAGCGCATTTGAGATTGGGTTGCTATCGTTATTTGTCTTTAAAAAAATCATAAATGTTAAATACATGTATACAGTACGATGAAAGCTAACGTTACTGTCAAAGTTGGACTTCCGAACGGAGAGATTCCGTGTCGCCCTTTGTTTAATATTCATTCTTTTTGGATTATACCCTTAAAACACGAACAAACGTACACGTTTTTACCTGATGTATAACTATTAGCATGTTATGCATTATTACCGGGCTGTATAACGTGTTAGTATCCCCTTAACAAGGCCAGTTAGCGTTAGCTAGCTAGTTGCTAGCTGAAATAGCTACATTGTTGGATGACGCTGTGCTAAAGTGGAAAGCAGACACTTATTTCATGGCTTTTTTTCTTTAAACTAAAGACTAAAACATGCATTTATTAAAAGTGTTTTGTGGAAATGATTAGCAGTCAAACTGTTGCATTGTATAGTTACGAAGTGTATAATATATAACATCATGGTTGACATGATTAGCACAACACATCATTTTATCAGTGGCATTTGGCACCTACAGTACACACATATTCAAATTCACTTAAATTACATGAGTTACATATTCAGTTTCCATGGGGACCAGTCAATGAAAATAGTCACTGTAATTACAGTTTGTAGAGGATACCCTACTATACACCTGAAGACTGAAAGTCATCAGTCTGCAGTTGATCATGTGTTGCCTTCAGTTGGTTGTCGTGCATATAAAGAATGCAATTCTCAACTTATTTCAATATCAAATCCTTTTGTTTTAGGATCGTGCTCAGTTGATGCTCACTTCCTCACCATGGCAACAGAAGATAAGAAACCAGAGACTGACACGAAACCTCCCGTTGTCCAATCATCGTCTTCCAGTCAAAGCAAGGTTTGGATTTCTTATTGTACTTGTATGCCGGGGAAGATCATCTGAGGATATGTCCCTTTTTTCCCTAATCTATAGTTTTTTGATAAATGCGATGTGGTTGCCCATTTATCACAAATGACTTTGTTTTCATTGACAGTCTGCACCTGCCAAGCCAAATTACAGCCTGAAGTTCACACTAGCAGGCCACACTAAAGCTGTCTCCTCCGTCAAGTTCAGTCCGAGTGGAGAGTGGCTCGCCAGCTCATGTGAGTCCTTTTTCATTTTCTTGTTTGCTTTAAATCACATATGGGCCACAGTAAATTACTGCTACATTTATTTTCATCACCTTTCCAACTATTTTCTCTTCAACAATTAATAAAATAGTCGCCAATTAGTTTTCAGAATCAGAAATACTTTATTTATCCCAAACTGGGATTTTCAAAACAAACTATTAGAACTTAAAAATGAGTAATGTACAAATAAGGCAATAATATAAATAATAATTTCTTTGTTTCGATAGATCAAAAAACTTGCCTTTGCTGTTTTAGTCCAATTTAATGTTGACCTCTAACATTATTAAGCCATATTGTGAAACGTCTGTCTACAGATGAAAGTTGAAGCGACACTAAATGCGTGTTTTAATTTTTCTTTCCAGCTGCTGACAAACTCATCAAAATCTGGGGTGCGTATGACGGCAAGTTTGAGAAAACCATATCCGGGCACAAACTTGTAAGTAAAACGTATTCATCATCTTTACAGCCGCACATTGTTTTACCCTTTTTTGGGTGGGATTGTACCTGCCATGACATCCTACCCGTGTGCAGTACACAAAAAGGTTATGGAAACAAATAGCATACATTTGAATGTAGGAGTGAGCTATGGTATCATCCTTGCTGTTCTATTATGCTCCTAACTATTACCCATGCTCCTTCAGGGTATCTCGGACGTGGCCTGGTCCTCTGACTCCAATCTCCTGGTGTCTGCATCGGACGACAAAACCTTGAAGATCTGGGATGTGAGCTCGGTAAGAGAATGCATTAATCAACATTAATCATACTGAGCCGATATGGATATTTGTACCACAGGCTAAACAAGCAGAACATGAACCACCATAAATCAGGGTTGAATCAAATTCTATTTTTCAAAGTTAAACTATGAATGTTTCTCCCAACATTTCATGACATCGCACCTGTAAAATAAGTGTTATCATTAAAGCTTCACTAGCTGAAAATGTCTTGTACTGGTTGTGCTATCAGCGTGAAACAGTATGTTGACGGTTCAATTCATTTGACTGTCTTCCAGGGGAAATGCTTAAAAACTCTAAAAGGACACAGCAACTACGTCTTCTGCTGCAACTTCAACCCCCAGTCCAACCTCATCGTGTCAGGATCGGTGAGTAGAAGAAGCTTCTGGAATAAAACAAGCAGGTAATGGGGAGCGTATGTCAGACCTTTTACTCAGTGATTGTTTTTTCTTTGTGCTTCCAGTTCGATGAGAGCGTAAGGATATGGGACGTGAAGACCGGGAAGTGTTTGAAAACGTTGCCCGCACATTCTGACCCCGTCTCGGCCGTAAGTTAGTTTACTTCTTCACACATTTCTAGATTTTAGATAAACATGTAGCAGTAATTTGATTATGTGTCTGCCTGCAGGTTCATTTCAACAGAGACGGCTCTCTGATCGTGTCCAGCAGCTACGACGGCCTTTGGTAAAAACTAACTTCCACATTTACTCGTGTCCTCTTAAATGGCCCATTTAAAAAAATTGACAGCTGGAAATGTCCAGCTGCGTTCCTTATTAGCAGCTCAGTTTGAAAGAGGCCCTATTATGCTTTTGTGGGTTTTCCCTTTTCTGTTGTGTTAAATAGGTTTCTGTGCATGTCAACGGTCTGCATAGGCTAAACCCCCACCCCTCCTTCCTGGAACGCCTGCAATTGTTTACTTCCATAACATATTGACATCACTACATAACACCCACACTTCTACTGGCTAGTGCTCCGATGCATTGTATGTGACAGGCTAAGGGGCGGGACATCTCCTAAGCGGTTGTCCAATCCCAACAGAGCCGGCCAGCTAACCAACCAGAGCAATCTGGGCTTTTGTTTAAGATGCTGCCCCTTTAAAAAATATAAACTCCAAACATCTGCAGTGACAAGAATGTGGTTTGTTTATATATTAATGGTCTTTCTAAGCAATAAAGAGTCTTATTGAAACATTTTTTCCCCCTCTCCCAGCCGAATCTGGGACACAGCATCGGGCCAGTGTCTAAAGACCCTCATAGGTAAGATCACGTTGTAATGCAGTGCATCTTCAATCTCATTGATATTGTAACATCATTTACTGATTTCACCTCATTCTCATTAAGTTAATTACAGAAAATGTTTGAAAATTGTGTTTTGATTAGTGTCAAAAAATTAGAATGATTGGAGTTTGAAATGAGGCATTACTAATGCTGCTTGTTACTGTGTGTTTATCAGATGATGATAACCCTCCGGTGTCCTTTGTGAAGTTTTCTCCCAATGGAAAATACATCCTGGCAGCTACACTGGATAAGTGAGTATTATACTATATGTTTTTACTGTATTCTGTGATTTATTTAGTGCTCATTACGCTGTTCAGGACTGTCACCAGCAGAGGGCAGTATGACACTATAAGCTTTCCCTAGCTGCACTTTTATAAAAACAGACTCGTTTTTTAACATGTTTTATTTTTCTTATTCCAGCACGCTGAAGCTGTGGGACTACAGCAAAGGAAAGGTAAGCATTCAGTTTGAATACTCCATTTTTTTCTTTTATTTAATAATGCAAAAATGAGATGGTATTTCATTTTTTCCTCATTTGTTTACTGTTTTATACTTAAATACTGCTGCTGATAGTTATAATTTTTATTATCTAATGTGGAGAATTAATTAGTTTTATTGTGCCTCCAACATTTCAGTGCTTGAAAACGTACAGCGGCCACAAAAATGAGAAGTACTGCATATTTGCGAATTTCTCTGTCACTGGGGGAAAGGTAAGAAATGACTAATTACACAAAACAAAGATATGTATGGTCTTTTTTTTCCCCTTCATTAATTAAATAAATCCTTCCTGGTATTAACGCCTCAACCATGCAGTTTCTCCATTTCTATTTAAATACTTATTTGTAAAAAACATTCAAAGCTAATGTTGCTAAGCTAAGCGCCGGCTCTGTTGCAGTGGATCGTGTCCGGCTCCGAGGACAACATGGTGTATATCTGGAACCTGCAGACTAAGGAGATCGTGCAGAAGCTACAGGGCCACACAGGTACAGGACACACGCACGCTTCTGGAAATTGATTTTAAGACATCATATTTGTCACTGGATGTGAAACGCTGTTATTGACCCTGTTTCTGTTTCTGTTTCTCGTCTCCTCTTCAGACGTCGTCATATCGACCGCCTGCCACCCGACAGAAAACATCATCGCGTCCGCCGCCTTAGAAAACGACAAAACCATCAAGCTATGGAGAAGCGACTGCTAAGCTCTTTTTGGGGCCGTTCATATTCCTTTTTTGACTTGTTTTTCTCTCTGTTTTGTTGTAAGAAAGGACTTTTTTTCTAAAGGAGAGCTCCTGCGAATTGCCCAGGGCTTCCACATACTGAAATTCAGCAAGGAGAACCAAATGAGACAGAGCATCAACGTGAACACACCTCACATCTTCTGCAGCGGACGCGTTCCCCTCGTCACATCTGAGATATTCCTATGTTAATGTGCCAGGTTCTTGTTGTCTCCACAGGGATGCGTTTTTTCTGGACGTTTGTTAAACAATGTTGATGCTCTGTTCTGGTGCTTCAGTAATATTGACACTGCATTGCCCCCTGATGTCATGGAGCTCATACCAACCACCCATATCTGCTCCTTTACAATAAATGTAGTGCTTATTTGGCCTTTCTATGATTTCTTTTGCCTTTTTTTTTCAATTTGTCTGTGTAATTGTTTATCGGCTTTCAATGAGGGGACTTTAACATCAAGCGTAAGGGGAAAAAAATGATCCTTATGGCTGTAATTTATTCAAAAGGCAACTCTATTAGTGTTTAGTTTCCCCTAATATCAAATGCCAGACCTCACGTGTACTATATTATGGCAACAAACCCGGATGAGGTTTTGGAAGTAGGTGAATTAGTCAATAAAAATCAGCTTGACTGTACTATTTATTTAACAAAAAAAAAAAAATGTTCAAAGCCCCCTTAATGAATTTAATCACCCCCAATTTTCTATTATAACTGACCAAATGCAGCTATATTGTCTTCTAGGATTTGTATATATTACATTGATATATTGTGTTTTTTAGTCTTTTTTTTGCTTGAGTAGCTTCTATTGTAGTCCTACACCCCAGCAGCATCTGTCCTCTGTACTTAACCTGGATCTATGTGGAATACATGTTTGCATTTGACAGCTCTAACCTGAATAAAACCAGTTTTTGTATGTTTAACGAGTCGTCCACAATGTTACACACAGAAACACCCATCAGTCGAGTTCACTTTGAGTTTTTTTTTTTTAATAACCTTTTTTTCTGTCCATGAAAGATAGAACATCAGAGAACAACCCACAAAGAACAGATGACCAACAACTCCATCGCCTTTTTTTCCAAAAATGGACAAAAATATAATGAAAAGACATTTCCCATCTTGCAGCGACAGGTTGAAAATGGCAAAGTAAAGGCGACAGGAGGTGCCGACGACTCCTCGCACCTTTTAAAACTTTCAATCTGAAAATTGCCTTGTTGAATAAGCTTTCCACGACGTATACGACAGCTCGCAGGAGGAGAAGGGAACAGAGTACACAAGCAAGGGGATAAAATTACCTTTGTACAAAAATAGATCTTTTTTTCCAAGTGTTTTTTTTTCTTTTCGTTTTTTTACAGTCTATGCACAAAGAAAGCAGTGATTGTGTCACAAGCTGAATTCCTGATTACACTTTGTCAACATACAATTGCTAAGCAACACATACATTTCGGAGGGTTTTAAAGTCTTAACCTTTTTTGTATTTGTTTCATGTTTTTTTTTAAGCGGATTTTTTGTTCAAATCTGCTGGTTGATCAGGATTCATTTTAGAAAGTCAATAGCAAAAACAAACCCCTCTGATATTCTTAAAAAGTCTTGGGTTGCGTGGTCTGAGAAGACTCCCTCTTTCAATGTTCGGAAATACTCAAGGAACAGATCTGTCGATATATATTTATAAATATATACACATATACATATTAACAAAATAGAGCTTTATGTTATAAAGCATTCATGCGGGTGATCCTTTCTTTTTCCGGTCAAGAAGATCCTTGTCTGTTCATTTCCTGCACGGTTGAGCTCATTATTAACTTTATGGCTTGAGTAAGAGACCTGCCAATCACAGTAAACTAAGAGGAGAGACATCAGGCTGAGGGAACGGGAGGATGTTCAATTTAAAGTTAGGTCACCCAGTCCAAAAAAAAGCTGAATATCTGCTGTTATGATTTTAAATGTTACCTCTAAAAAAAGGAAATCCAACCCAGTCCTACAAAAAGAGTTAATTCTTTAATTTATGAACAATTGTTCCAGAATATAAATACTGTAAACTGAGCTCAGACTGGCAGTTAATACTGTCACCTGGATAGTTTGTAATAGAAATGGTTTAAAACACCACAAGCCAATACTGCACTTATTGCTTCTTCTTTTTTTAACAAGCAGAGACACTGAGGTTTATCTGATTAAAATGAGCTTGATGATAATAACGCAGTCAGAAAGTGCTATTCTTTTGTCAGATTAAATACTTGTAAAAAAAATTCAAGTAACGTCGCAGTGCTGCCTTTCGTCCACTACAGGGCTCTTGAAGCTCTTAAATAGTCGCCTCATCCCCCGGCTGCTGCTTGACTGAAAGTAAATGTTAACTGTGAAACTGGACCCCAATTATTATGAAAAATGTAATGGTCAATATTTCATTATCGCCTTGGTCGGAGTCAATACGGAGTACGGAGTCCTGATGGTGCCACCAGATTAGTTTCAGACTTCTTCGTTATCAATTAATACGTTGACAAATACAAGCGAAAACTGAAATAAAATGAGCTTGGAGGGACGATTAGAAGCCAAACAGCCGGCCAATAAAAGCTCTTGTTGCTATGTTTTTTCATCCGACCCTTCAAATGAAAGCCATCAAATATAAATGTAAGTATTGATGCAACAGGCAAATTCATTGTAATGTAGAATATGTTCGCCACATGAAATACTAAAAGAATATATTTTAAATAAAAGCCTTGTCAAAAACTAGGAGTATGACTATGGTTGAAATTCCAATTATTATTCTGTGACGAAGCAAATATTTATGATTTTTAGTGGATAATTGCAAAATGAGAAGAATACTGAAACTAAAACAATCTCAGATTTTTGTAATTGTTCTTAAAATAGTGGCACACTACAGACTCCGTATGCCAAAGACCTTCAATCCTCTAAGTTTATGTAAGGCTGATGAAAACAGTGCTCAGGGTTTTTCTTCCTTCTTTGGGTCCAGATTGTGTCAAGGTGCTTATGAAAAAGTGGTGAATAATATAGGATAACAAAAAAAACGTACAGAATTCTCTATTAGTCCTTTTTCCGTATTATTCTCGGCACTCTTCAAACGTGTCCTTAAACTCTGCTTTGCTTTTTCATAAAACACCTTTGAATGAGTGTTCCTAGCTGAATACAATAATGTAGGATGACTAATTGATGTTTGAATAGAGAGGAAAATTACCTTGATAAGATATTACCGGACCCCCACCTCACAAACACCTGGTTGAACCACACTCACATGCACCTGCTCTGAGGACAATCTTTGGAAATGCACTAGATGCATAGTTTTGCGGCAGCTGCAGCATTTAGAAAATGTAGAGAAAAACATAACAAACATTTCAGTTGGACTTGAATGACACTTGGTGGTCCAGAGAAGTGCAGAGAGAGCAAAGTGTGCCTCTGAATAGGATAAAACAATCATGGGTGCATTTAAAATCGAGCCAAATCCACCCCCAGGAGTCGGATCACGGTCAACATCAGCTTTCCATTTAGGAACTCCGCTGTTATGAGGTTAAGTGCCAAGTAACAAACAAATAAACAAACAATGGCTCAGCTGAGCGCTTTTCTCCCGCAAATGCGTCAACGAGCTGAGGGTTGGAGGGACGGAAACAGAGGTATTTGTGCATTAAAATCACAAGTGAAAATAACGTCAATACTGTGTACGGTTGTAACTTTCTGTACAGGTAGATATGAGGAAATACCCGCTGCGTGGAGGGATTTCTGAGTGTGGAGGTGGTAAAAAAAAACAGAAATTCACATGAAATGAGACGTGGAGAGGTCGGAGAAGGGACGAAAAACAGGAGACAGGTGACAAAAGGGCCAAAATTGTTTCGTAATAAGGATGATAAATGTTGTCAGCCTGCTGGTAGCCTGTCAGAGCATCGTGTAGCTTAAAGCTAATTTACAACAGCCTGCGTCTTCCTGTGTGCCTTAGCACGGATTGTACAGCGTTAAGTGAAGGGCTGATTAGTGAAGTCATTCGTCGTCCTCCACCCGGGGTTGCACAGTGCTGACAACAGTAAGACATGGTTGTATTTGTTGGAATTGAGTCCTGAGGGTTTTGAGCACTCGCAGTCTGAGTTTGACTCCAGGAAACTTAAAAAAACAGCTAGTGCAAGACCTGACGTGTTCAGGAGCCAGGCGGGAAAAAGATCCTTTGAGTTCCACCCCCCCCCAGTCCTTCCTTAAAAATGTAGTCCTGAAAGAGAGAAAGGGCTCAGGTCCATGTACAAGCAGCCCAAGGCTCTCTAAGTCCACGATTGTCCCGCTGAGAATCCAAATATGACATCGCTGTTTTTTCTTTTTCGAAATACCTGCAAGCGTTACTGTGGGAGTTAAAAACCTGATCACCTCTGCTTAATCTCGTCAAAGCGTAGGAGAAAGCAAGGATGAAATCGATGGCTCAATATGTTTCTTTTGTCCTCTTTAAGTCCATGTGTTGCCATGTGATTTTTCTCATATATATATTTCTTATTTATATATTTTTTACAAGGTATAAAACCGACCCACAGACGTGATGAAGTCATTGTTTTTCAGGGGGAAGGGTAGGGAGGGATGAGAAGAGATTCTCCATCCAAAGTCATTTTCTCGATCTGTCCCCTGCTGGAGAGTTTTTTTTTTTTAAAGAACCCTGATCCAGGGCTGGTTGAGGAGGGGGAGGGGGTGAGTAGGGCTCAACCCTCTCTGCTATTATGTCATTTGATGTGGTGCTTCTAGCATCTCCATGAGGAACGTGTC
The DNA here is from genome assembly GCF_036324505.1 of Eleginops maclovinus. Classification (NCBI taxonomy): domain Eukaryota; kingdom Metazoa; phylum Chordata; class Actinopteri; order Perciformes; family Eleginopidae; genus Eleginops; species Eleginops maclovinus. The sequence goes on from NC_086356.1 coordinate 5,695,145, forward strand.
GATGGGTGTGTCGCCGATGAGCTTGAAGAAGAACAAGTGCTCCAGACACTTGAGGCCGATGGAGCGCAGCGCCGGTAGCCGCAGCAACAGTTTGGCAAATCTGTCACAGAGGAGTCAAATTAGACACCAGATCAAAATGGCATCAAGCAATATGACAGGAAGAGGGAGGGGTGGGGAAGGCTTTTACGTATGAATGTGGTTTTATAACTACGGATGATATTCATGAGGCAAAACTCTGTTCAACATTTAAGTCCCATGCTGGTTTCACTTGTACAAGCAAACCTTCCGGAAAAAGAAAAGCCATCTTATCTTATCTTTGTTCTTAATCGCTTGGTGTAAGGTGGTCATAAAAATCCCCCCTATTGCAAAAGCCATACATCCATTTTCACATGTATAATATTAATGTTTTGTCTAGGATGTAGGACACATTGTCTTGAGACTTAAGTATTTTCCAAATGTTCTTATGTAGGTGTGTACTAGTGGTAAAATACCAACACTTCTTTGCAGGCCATTTTTTATACTTGAATTCAGACCATTTCTGGCATCTAAACAGCTCATTTGCTGGAGGGCATGTAGGATGTAGAAAAATATAGTATTGCTAAAAAACCTTATTTTTACTTTAGTATTTACTCTTTTTTTGCTTTTCGCATTAAGGTAGTGTTGAATTATTAAACCAAAGACAAAAAGGTGTTAACTGTATGAAGAAAGGGGCAAATGAAGATGAATGTGGGTATTAGCACACTTGTCATTTCTGTGTTTGTGTTCATACCTGCCAGGCTGGTCGGGGTACTTCTGTTTGCAGTAGGCCTCTAAAGATGCGTACACCTTCTCTCTCAGAGCTTCTACCTCACCGGGATTGGACAAGCCTTTAGAGTCTGTGGAGCAGATGCAAACAAATATTAAGAAACAAAACACAGCAACCCTTCAAAAAAGATTTAACAAAAAACAATGGGGCAGTGACGACCTATTTTTGTAAGCTGAACCGGAAGTTAGCATCGTGGCATGGGATGCCTTGACAAAAGCAAATGGTACATTTTTATTGGATTTCGGAATATGGCATTAAAAAAGACATGTGGCAAACATCTGTGCTAAGATGTTTATAATAGGTGAGGCGTAAGTGCAATTGCTCAAAATAAATAGCTGACGTTATGCTGTAAATGGATTACAACATTGTGGCTTTATTTCGCACCGCTAAGCTAAAGGGGAGCTTGTGTAAGCGTTACGTAGTCTCATTTAGTCACTTGTGAGCAACTTCCTTTTTAAAGCTTAAAACATTTGGTGGGAAACTGACTGACGTACTTCTTAACACAAAAAACAAAGACGTTGAGACGAGGAAACCCAAGTAAAATGCTAACTCACTCCCAGGTTAAGGACTTATTCATGCGCCATTCTATTATCGATCTACCATTCTAAGGAAGTGTGTTCTTTCATAAGCATGTGTACACCCTTTTTATACTTGGTTCTTTCTAATATTCTCATTGTTTTTCATATCATAGTGAAACTCAATGGATGAAATGGCTATTAGCATTAGCATACAAAAACGTACAAGTTGAGTTTTAACCCCGCAGGCTCACGGAGGGCGTTTGTAACAACATTCTTGGTTACTCCAATTAGGCCTGCGCTAATTTAAGCCCCGCCAGAGGACTCATCTTTGAGTCACAACACAAACGCATCATTGATTTCACATTTTTCGATGAACAAAGCGCTGCACATTTGACCAACAATGAAAGAACACTTGTTGTCAATGGCTGGACTCGATGGCACAGTGTGGGAAAACGAGGGACTGATTTCTCCGTCAGAGCAGTCTTGTGAACCCCTAATGAACAAGGAACCGGGTCCACACGTGAAGCAGGGCCTGGATGTGGCCGGGACGAAAATGTGGAACACAGAGAATCATTTCTTAGGTAGACGGATTTACAGTGGCACCACACGGATGGAGGGAGTCGTTAGAAAACTTGGTATCATATCCATAGGGTTGGTTTACTCTGGTGCCATATGGGTGAGGTTTAAATACAGAACAGGCATGCTGATAGCAGGCGTGACACATGCCTTGGCAAGACTTGCGCCTCAATTAGACAACTTGCTGTTAAGTGCTTGCTTTGGACACATTTTCACGAGGATTTCATGATTAATTAAGATTGAATCAATATTGTCCTGTTCAGCTTTTTAGTTTGAGCTCTCTACCTCAGTTCCCAATTCTCCGTTTACATTCAAGAGGTTAAGCCAAATCACACTTAAGAGTTTTTTGAAACTGTTAAATATTGCCGGCGCGGGTTGTGAAGCTTCTCTGGATGTTTTGAAACTTGTCTTCTCGCTGTGAAAGGTTGTTGCAGTTGGAGTCGATCACAACCAAATTCCTGCTGCATCCATAAAGAAGCTCCTAACTTTTTACAATCAACTGTCAAGCGTAATGGAGGAGAGGCACTTAACTACATATTTTGGTTGGAGTATCACTTAGCTTCAAGTCCTTAATGAGGAGCTATTTTAACATCAGCTGTCTGCAGAAACATCAGCACATAGATCTCCAGCACAGACTCATCTTGGAACAAATACATAATAAAAAGCCCAACTGCACAGGAATGCATTAGTGTTGAACAAACAAGCTGATCAACGACCCAGCATTGATCTGGAATAACAATCACATATTGGAAAAATGTCAACGGTGTTGTGGATGCATAAAACGGAGCTTGGTTAAACTGTGTACTTGAATTCAAATAGAGTTCTTCCTGGAAGATGTTTTTCTTGTAGGCTGACCAGGAAGTTAGCATTGCAAGGATCCAGCAAAGAAAAGCTAATGGTACTTTTCCATTGACCTTTAGACTATAGCACAAAATAAGCTCCTTAGTGAATTTACACATTGATTTTCAGTAAGATAAACGACACACACTGACACCACTTCTTTAATGTTTAAAGATGTGTGTAAAGTGTACGGCATTATGACGTTTAGCAGTCTTATTTAATTAGCAACCTCCGTGTTTCTGAAATACAGAAGCTTCAGATGTTCATCAGTGGGGTATTTAATGCCGTCCAACAGGCCCAAACACGCTACGGCAAGGAACATTTCCAGTAGGAGAAGCACGCTGCAGCTTAAAAAATGAAAATAAAATAAAAAAGCCACAAGAAAGCCACAACACGTTTCTCCAATTGGAAATGTTTTGGGCTGGTGTAGCCGGTAGAATTTATTGTCATATTGTATTTCGTAGAACAACAATCTAAAATACTTTAAGAGTCTAGTATTATAACCACAGAGCTTTGGTTAAGGCATCAAACCAAGAACGCTTGCCTTTGAGACAAGGGAACCAGAAACGCCAAAATGCTAACTCATTCCCAGGTTTTAGGACTCATTCCTCCACCACAACATCTTCCAGTCATATACCTGCAGGATTCGGATTCAGCAAATGCAAGCACACACATGGTGATCGTTACCTGGGTTGAAAAGGACTATCGCTCGAAGGCACCCCAGTTCTGTCTTATCCATCTGCATGTCCCTCATTTTTGACACCAGTTCTGTAAGCACTCTGCAAAAAAGATACAAAACGGAAAAAGACAGGAGTTTAGGCGCAATTTGTAATCCTTTTTTTTTTTAATGATGTATCAGATAACTCAGTTCCAGAGATCACAGAGAACCATTTGAGTCTAATTGGTAGAATGTTGTATAAATGACACACTAGGCTTCGTGCAATTCCAGACTGGGGACATTAAAAATATGTTTTAACTACTATCCAGCTCAAATCTATTTAAAAAAACAAACACACGCCCGCATGTACACTCAGCCCACATGGGCACGGCTAGATGAGTGGAAAAGTTTACAACCCTGCTGTAAAGTAATTATATTTAGTATATGGCTTTCATAAAAAGGAAAGCCACAGAGTAAACACACGCTTTAACCTAACACCAGGGCTCCCACTGTCTGTGTGTGACATCACTGGTGGGAGTGTCGGTGCGTGGAGTCGCTCGAACTCCTCACCCCTCGTTGACTCGGTCACACCCTCTCCTTTATTTTCCCCTCTCGCTCCGTTTCTTTCTCCCCCTCTCTCTTTTTTCTACATCGGACAGTAAAGTCAATTGTGGCTCTTAGCTCTCATTCTAATTCAATTTGTTACCCGGAGGAACAACAGGGCTAAACAATTTTTAAAAAAGGAGAAAGAAGAGACTCAAGTGTTTAAGTTAATCAGTGTCTTCATTTGTATGGTGAAGAGGGAGAGGAGTAGATAAAGAAACATTATCAGCTCTCTGCATCTTAATGCTTGCCACAGTTAATGCCAGAGATGGAATATGTCCCCTCTGGCTGTGTGAGCAGAGATCATCCGGCACACAGGCAGGGTGAACAGGGCAGGGAAATAAGGAGATATTTAAAAACCAGACTGCTGATAATAAGAGTCTGATGACAGCAACTGCAAGCGCCAGTGCTGTTTGATATATTACTTTTTAAATTTAAAAACAATTTATCTATTTATTATTTTACACAAACAACTTTAATGGATTATAAAATAATACATCTATTTTTTCTTGAATTTTCTACTTTGGTTTTTGACGTTTTCTGAGCTTTCCAATGTTTCTGTGGGACCCTACATTGTACATATTTAATAAACCAGAGCCAATCAATATCTTCTGTGCTGCTTGGCCTTTCAGAACTGTAGGTGTAATATTTCAGTGGAAGAAAGCAATAACTCATGCGCTTTAAAACACAAACAAAACGGACTTCTACAGAGGATGTTGGAGGTCGTCTCTATATCCTAAAAGAAGGTAATACATAACTTATAGATCATTTAAAAATATATATTTATTAATGTATTGGCTACAATTACTGTATTTGTTGTTATTGTTTTAATGCCTATCCTAATAGTCAAGAAAAAATGTATCACAAAGAAAAATAAGTAAATGTATATAAGTTCATAAACCGATTTTTCAAAACCTATCATTACGGCATTATTAACGGCTTATAACTTACTATCGATGACTGATTAATACATTCATTAAAATGACAACAACTTCTTAAGTATGAATAAAATGTTACCAACGCTCAATTACATATTTGTATATATACTTTATAGACCGGTAGTAACTAAAAGGGCATCTGAGCTACGAGCTGTGGGACAATAAACACTGGTTAAAACAAGTTTTCCAAAGATTGTAAAAGTTGTATTATAACTGACTTGTAAAACCTTTATGAATTAATTCATTAACCACTTATAAAGCCATAAGTTACAATGTAAAAACCCTGGTGAAAATTCTAATTGAAATTCATAGTTCAAAGACAGTAAAGTTTAGTAATACGGTAATAGTAACCTGTCAAAGATGGCGCCCACACCCGCACTATGGGCGCTGTTGCGGTGGACGTGCAGCCCGGTCGCCAACAGGATCCCGTCTTTGATCGTTATCGAGCGGTGCGAGAATGACGCAATGAGGAGTTCATTCCAACCTGCGGCAGAGACGGGGAGAGGGATCGAGGGAAAGTGTGAGAAGAGAAAACAAGCAAATCCCTGTGCAAAAGTTCACACAGCATTCAAGCAAAATGAAACTGACAACAAAGGGTGGGGGTGGGGGGGAATTCCAATGAATCAATTAAGCTGCGCCGTAAAAGCGTGCAGCTTTCTCAAGTGCGGGCATCAGGTTATTCCTGAGATATTTGAATCATGCTTTCTGAGGAGACAAGCGTGTAAAAAGGGATGAACTGCGCCTGCCATCACAATAAAGACAACAGGCTTGATGTGCCAAAGCAGGGGCTTGACACGGAGCGCAGCGCATACACAAGACGCTGCTTTCTGAGTGACAGGGCTCCTTTAACTGTTCTGCCTGGCAACACTCGCCTCTTCTCCCCAGAGTTGAGTTGGGTATGAGAGGAGCCGGGATGCTTTTATCTGTGATACAGCAGAACTAAAGTGGTTATTTATAGAAAACCTGAGAGCCGAGAATGAGACAAGCTCTCCAGAATAATGTCTCTCGCTGCTTTGCTGACGTCTCTCCATCATTGTCTGCGCCAAGGATAAGGATTTCTTTATTAGGGTGCGGGACAGGGTGTGTAATAGCATTTTTTTTCTTCAAGGTGGATTTAGAATATAATGGTGTAATTTGGAGCGACAGGCAGGCAACAAGGGCAATGTGTTGAAAGAAAGCATAAGACCTCCGTGCATTTCAGGTTTGTGAATCGAAGAAAAGCGACAGATAATTCTCTCCATGTTTTACGTGTCCCTGTGATAGTGAGCGGTTAGAATGCTTCCCCACATAGACATGAGCGGTTGTGACCTTGCTTGGTCTGACTCTCATCTCAGTCACATGAACAACAGATATGTTATGGTTATGGCCAAAATTGTGTATTTCAACTATTGTTTCTTTATATTTTTCACCCGAAATAGACAAGAGCTAGCATTAGCATCTGTAATTCAGTGCACTTTCTTTCGACGGCTACATACTAGTAGAAATAAAAATGTTCATTATTTTATCCAAGATAAAACAATGGTAATTAAGCTAGCACTCAGTGGCAACATAGGTCTCTGGTTAGCCATTAGCATGCCGGCAACTTTTTCATTGAAGCTGTCGGCTAGGCGTTTAGGGCTAAGAAAAAACAAGTTGCATATTTGTTTTAAGACATGGTGATCATAGTTTATTATTAAGAACAGTTAATTATTTATACATTTCTACCACTTAGCTTAATGGATGGATCCATTTTGTCAAAAAGATGCTAAATCCAAGTGTTTATGGAGCATTTTGCCAGAGAGAGTTTATACTCAGTTGTCAATGTTTGTTGAGTGATTGATTAAAGAACAACACCTAATCCTGCATTTTAAACAACCTTTTCTGCTTTTGTATGACCTTGTTTTGGCCCTTTTTGACCAACCTGCTCGTAGGAGGATGACCTGGTCGTCCAGTGGCAGCTCAGAGAAGTGTGGGATCCTCTTGGCCCACTCCACCAAAGTAAAGAGCTGCTTGTCTGCCGCCTGACAGATATTTGTTACCGGGTCGTTGGGCTGCAGAAACGACAAAAGCACATGCAAATCCTAAAGTTAGAAATGTAGTTAATGCATGAAAGAAAAAAATGTATATCCTGTGTGTCTTTTTCTTGTCTGAGAGTCTGGTGTCAGGTTTAGCCACCTATCATCACACTCACATATCACGTTAAGAGGAGCAAGAAGGAAGACAAAAACAAACATTGATTCTGTCCCAGCTTGTGGAGGAAATACCCGCAGAGAGCTTACCGTGAAAAGAACGACTTTCACCAAGCAGGCTTTTTCTTTAGGGACCTTTTTAGTCGAGACACAAATCAGCCTTTCGGACAGCTAGCGTAGCTCAAGTGGCCCCCCTCCCTGACACTCCACTGACACTTCACTACATAACAAGCTCTTAGGAGTTCACATGGGACTTTGTTAGCAGGCTTGGCAGGCCTTTAGAAAACTCAGAAAATAATTGTGTAAAAGGAGTATATTTACTCACATTAAAACATCTAGTTATGACTGTGTAGTTATTCTTCAGGTCACATGCCTAAAACATCAGTATTGATCCAAAGGCTCATAAATTAATTAATTGCAGAGGTTCTATTCATACATGTCCAAGTTTTTAATACGGCCTCAAAGTAAATGTTCCCATGTGATTTGTTAATCGATTTCATCGAAAATTGGCCACTTACTTCCCAAAATAGTATCACTGAATGGTAGCTCTGTTAAATAAAAGGTGGACCAAGGACGGCGCTGAAATCCTCCATTGATTTCACTACATTAGATCTATGAAGCCTTGAAAAGGGATGAGCATAAAAGATTGACGACTCAAGAAGAATCGTACATGGATACCACTTATTTGAAAGCCTGTTATGTAAGGCGTAGTGTGTATGCTTTTAGACAAACCTCTCTTCACCTCATGAGCTAAATGGTATTATCTCAGTGGTGAATGTGCTACATGTACTTTTGCTCTGAAAGCATGCTCAAGCCCCTTAGAAATAACTTTAACTGCAGGACATGGCAGTGTGACAGCACTGAAGCTTTTATCCTTGTTAGTTTATACCTGTCGTATTCAATCTAAGCATTTTTTATTCGTATGCCCTTGGCTTTTTAATTACTGTTATAGAACATCTTTAAATATCCTATTATACTTTTTTCTTTTGCACCTCGTTTTCATGCTTTCATTTTTTTAAAGCAACTTTGAACCATTTGCCAACAACATAAACATATATATTTACTTAGTAACAAATCTCCCAAGTGCTTTCACAATGAAAAAATACCCTCTTAATGATAATGAAGAAATACCTCTACGAGGTTATTCGGTACAAAAATAAATAAAAAAACAATATAATAAACCCTTCAGATGTTAAGTTATGGTCATAACCTGCATGAGGCAAGACATTAGTGGTATTCATGCGAGATTTCATGTACAACAGGACTCTAGCTAGAAGCTTAAAATGACCCTCAATCAGAAAATGAAACACAACATAGAAGTCTTAGGGCCTACATATCATGGTTTCGGGATGACAACATCTGCTTTAATGGGGTGTGCATTAAGTGGAAGAGGGATCAGAGTGCCCTGGGTGTGCAGTTTTCCACCTCTCTTAAAACCTATTAAAAGGACGGAGTCACACTCTGATTGGCTGAGAGAGGAATGCACCCAGCTGCTCTCGATTATTAATTAGCAGCCAACAGGTGATCTGAATAACCTGCAATCAGTTCAGGTGGATTGGGAGATTCAGCTTTAATGAATTGAGGAAATGAAAACAAGTACCAAAGAATTAGGATAATCTAAAAATCATTCCACCTTTTCTGGTGTTAATTCAACACGCATTTACGAGGCTGCAATGAGGAATATACATTTAGCTAAAAGCTTAGTAAGGTATTGTTTTTACGTGTTGCCTAAAAAGTGTAAACTTGAAAGGAAAAGTCCAAAAATAGTGGTATGTAAATAGTTAGACAGGTGGGAGAAATCTTCAAATGTAAGATCTCTGAGTTTTTCTTTTAAGATGATCATTTCTGTGTGAAATTCAACACTTTAACTTGACACTCCAGAGACAGGGACTGCTTCTCCTAAACTGTCCCGACACATCCGACTTATTTTCACCAAGGGGGAATTTATGCACAGTGGAGGAATACTAATGCAACACGCATGCAGTGTGACTAACTCTCTAAAATGTAAATCCATCTGGGCAGGGGGGTAAAAAGAACCCAAAACAATACTGTCAATCTCTGATGAGTAATTTCCCATCGTCCCAGGAGCACATAACCTTGATATGCGTGTGTGTGTAAACAAAGACTGTACCCACACGCTTTTGTGCATATTTTAAAACAAGTAAACAATCCGTTTATTCCAAGTATCCCTGTGTGAACTCAGCAAAAACAGTCAGCAACTTCTCCCCAACTTCCCTCTGCCAAATCCCCACCGATCGATGCTAAAAGCTTGCAGGATCCCGACATCAACTGCTGCTCTCAAGAGGAGATTATAGTTCAAGATGAAGGAGAAAACATCCCTCCGCTCACACTATCCTTTCAAAATACGCAGGCCAAAGACTACCCCTTCCTCTACTCCACATCCCTCCCTGTGGTGCGAAACTCACACTGACTGCAGAGTATCACAGATATGAAAAACTTAAACCAGACAAAGCCTACACTGTTTTTGAAAGTTGTATTTCTTCACGACTTCGGGGGTAGAAAGAAAACAGTCATCTTATGAATATTTCAGCATGTGATCTCCGTGGGAGCCGTGGACGGGAGGGAAGCTCGGCGCGACAGCTTTTTCGAGTGCAGCGCTTTCACTAAAAAACACATAAACAGATTTGACTAATTCATTCCAAAGCGCAGCCCGAGCAAAAACAAAGATAAGCAACACAAAAAAGTGGGTTTTAGTGAATACGGCAGTCCAGCCACCCTTCCTCATAAAAATACAAGTCCCAGGGATCTCGTTAAACATGGCAAGCCTCATGAATGTTGAATGGCTATCTTAGCCGTGTTTACACTGACCTGGTTTCTTTGCCCCTTGTCTGCGGAGATGACAGGGGAGAGGAGCTTACACTTTCCTGCAACAATCCTCCGGCATCACATTACTGTACTTACTGTTCGAGTCGCAGAACAGCATTTAGGATGTTATCGAGCCACAATGGGGGAGCCCGCTGTGACCTAAGAGCGAATAACATTAACCTCAATGTTTAAGTACAAAAGCGCACCTGGGAATATCTCGCAGCTCGACTACTGAAGCTTTTTCTACTGTGCAGATCTGATAAGATTGGACAGAAAAAGGGAAACTAGAGACAGAAAGCAAAAGAAGACATTTCTAAGGTGCTGGATTTCAGCCACTTTAGCAGAACGGCTGCCACACAAAAAAAGAGCTGCTATCTTTACTCCCCAACAAATCAAAGGCGTTTACAGCCACAGGTTTTCTCCGCCATGGTTGATCATCGCTAGCAACTTAGAGAAACGCCAGGCTTGCATACTGTCCTATGAAATTTTCATCACTTGAGCAGGGGAGACGAAAGATTTGCCTTTCAAATTTTCATTATTCAGCTTGAACCAGACTATACTGGCGTGACAACAGAGAGAAACTCATACAGATCAGTACGGAAATAAATTACTCAAGTGTCCCACTTTTTTAGATTTGAAAAAAAACAGATTCTCGTCTGGGGCGGAGGATGAATCATCAGCTAATTATCAGCATCACTAAAATAACATAACAGCATCGCTTCCTGCCTTAAGCTTAGGAAAAACGATAAGCAACTTATTTATATATAAATTCACTCATATACGCAGTAGAACGGCCATCCGGAAATAATACAAAAAGACAGAGAGAAATTAGTAAAATAGAGGTAAAGAAATCCCCCCTAGGTTTAGTGAAAGATAGCATATTCTCCTCTTCCCCCTCCTCCTTATGAGAAGTCCTCTCCCTGTCCGACTGAAGGCACATTACTAACGCCTTTTTAACTCCTGTTCTAGGTCACCATGAGATAAACACACTTTATTCAGGTTGGCAAGACCCCGGCCATTAGACAGTGGCGGTGGCCTATTCATGGTGTACACTCATGGCCCGGGCCCTGTGATTAATTATAGCACGGGGCAGTGGCTCTCAATGGAGACCTCACAGAAGGGGGGAGGCAAGGGGGACAGGACACAGAGAGAAGGGGAGTCCTTGTGGTCGGGACAGCCTGAATGAGGATTCTCTGCCAACATCCTGGACTCACAGTTTCGTTAGAAGTTCAAAGTAATGTGTTTTTGCGTACTCTTAGTTGTATCTGGCCATTTTTCACAGGCTCCAGTATTATATATAAGACTTGTTTTATTTATTGTATCTCCATTTAGAACACCAATTCCTGATGCACTGCTGTCCTTTTCACTGCTGCGGTTGGACTTCTGCACTTGTAACCACATGCCAGCAAAGAACATCAGCAGGAGGCCATATTCACCCGAAAGCTTCTAGGACATCAACAACAACTACAACCCTCCCTTGCTTCCAAGCATGGCCAGCAATGCAAGTGAACAGTGGTTGGTTTTGTGGTGCTCAAAAAGGACATGTGAAAAACTCCAACCTTCAATCTTTTTCAGCTCTATTGTTTTGGGATGGCAGCCAAAGTTTCAGAGGCAAATATCTCAAAACATTGGCAAACCTAAAGTATATGCACTGATAGATGCTGGGCATTTGGGTGGACGTAAGAAAATACTCTGACCCTTACATAAATATACAAAAACAAAAGTCTTGGCAGTAATAGAGGGTATGAAGCATGGCACATAACTTGAGGTTACAACTTCGATAGGAAGAAGCTGCATCGAGAGTTTATTAAATTTGGGCAGGGTTAATATTTCAGATATAGATAATACAATAAGAGAGTGATGCACGTTAGCATGTCCCTTAATAAAACAATACGAAGTAAATGAGATCGGTAGCAAACCCATGTTTTCGAAAACATGAAATAAACGTTAGGTTTTAAACAAAGTACATGTAGGTCGCACAGCTCTGCGTCAATGCTGAGCTAACAGCAGACGAGGAGTGATGACGTTTATAGCAGCGTTACTGAGTAACTTGTTTCCTGACATTTTTAAGACACAGAGTTCTGACATACACAAGTGGGACATTTCCTGTCATATTTCAGCCGTAAAACAAACAGTTAACACTTCTTAAGCTTGTGTTTACCACATACTGTACCTGATATTGGGCATCTAACCAAAAAACACATTAAAAAACCATTGACTTCTAGACCGGGAGACCAGAAGTGGTAAAATGCTAACTTATTTCTGGGTTTATGACTCATTCCTGCATTACTCTATAATAGCAAGAGTTTCTTATATCAATATATTATGTTTTATGAGAGAACATTGTGATATACAATTGCACAGTTAAACTCATCCAATCCAAAAGTACTGTTCAACCTTAACACATTAAGTTATGTTCCTACTGTTTTAGCAACTTGAACAGAGTCAGGAATTTTGTCGATTTTAAATATGATGCGAGTCTGATATGAATCCTCTTTGAATATAAAATTTGGAGCCGTGTACATCTGTATTTTAGTGCTGTTTTAATCTCTTCTGCAGTACTTTAGAAACCCTCCTCTTCATTGTGTCATGCAGGCAGCGGGCATCGAGGGACCCATCAGGCTGAGCCCAAACACACTCAGTGCATTAGTGTGTCTGAGCTGCCAGCCGCTCCCCTGTGACTCCCCCACTCCTTCTCCCTCTCCCTTATGTCAACGCTCATCTCTTACATTTCCAACTTGCTTCCCTCAAAAATAGCTCCAATTTACTCACATAACAGCCCTCACATTTCTACCTTTACTTCGTAGGACATTTCCGTCCCCTGAAGCATATTAATCCCCCCCGCCCCCACCCTTCTTCTTCTCTCACCCTACTTCCTCGCTGCCTTTGGTAGGCTGCTGCTGTTTCTCGTGTTCCTGCAGAATTCCTGAGGAAGCCGAGGCTTTGTGCAGTGCTTTCAGGAACTAGTCTGCCTGTTGCATTATTCATCACTCTTAGTCTCCTCTGTGTCAAAGACAGCCTTCAGTGCCCAGCTGATACTGAGGGGATGTATGAGGCAACTCACAGCTGAGCAAAGGCGCTGATGCAAGGTGAACAAGTAAAGCAGCACTCTAGACGACAAGCAGTCACTCAAAAAGGGACTGAAAGAGGGAGGACACACAGTAATCACACCCATCTTAACCAGCAGATACACTTCCTGACTGACCTACAATAGGAATAACAACAAGCTGTAATGTCTTCATTGCTTTCCAAATGGGATGTCCCAATTTCAATCTGCATAACAATTGTTATCGGACAATAAGTATGTCAACAATTGCAATTCATTTAAAAACGATATAAAGTAGCAACATGCAGCTGGAATAAAATAGAACTTATTGTAGAAAATGGTCGGAAAGCTCAGGGAAGATTGGAAACTATGAGCTGAAAAAAACAATTCACTACCTCTTCTGTAAATATCACAGGCAAAAGTGTTGGATACAGTTACAGTTTTACATGTATGATTATATAATAAAGCTAAATATGGATTAACTTGTTGAATATTAACTGTAAAAACACTACTTATAGGTGTATAGTACACTAAATATGGACACATTTTAAGACTACTTGCAGGTACAGCCACATTTCACTGTCGTCCATCTTTCCCACCAAAGCTATTAATACTCAGATTAAGTCAAACTGGGTGAGAATGGAAAATAATAACCAGTTTAGCCTAAAAAATGTATGAGTTTTTAATGCCCACCAGCCCCTATATCTAAATAAATAAATAGTGTTTATGAGTGTGCTGACTTGTAGCACAATGATACAGGATGTGAGTGTTTGCATAAGAACAACATAACTTACCGAGTTGGATGGCACTCCAAGGTTGGTCTCGATGTAGGTCTCGGTTTTAGGTTCCACCGCCTGCTCGGCCTCCAGAATCTTCTCTACGGGCATGTCCTCGTTGGCGCAGCTGGTGGACTCCACCTCGTTCTCATTTCTCTCCTTGGCTCGCTGGCGCTCCTCCTGAACGGCTGCATGTAACAAAACTGGTTCCGGTCACTACTGCTGTTTTTTGTTTTGTTCTTATTACAATGTCAGCATGCATGTGTGGGTAAGAGGAGAGACTCAGGGTTGAATGCTTACAGAGTTTTGATAACTTAGCAAGATTTCAGTTTTAAAGACTTTAAAAGGCTTTTCTATGAAAATGACTCCATACTGTACAAGTCAAGTAGTTATATTTTAAAGCTGCATTAGTCAATAGTTTTTATATCACTATTCCTGGGTAATTTTAGCTACTTTGAGCTTAATGTTTTGGTTTACAGCACATTTACATTTTGGTTCCCCACATTAATCATTAGTATCATTTTCAGCTGCTAAAGAGCCCCGTCTTTTTCTAGAGCTGGTGGAGACCAACACAAGAGCTAAAAGAAGATACATACAGTAGTTGACTACATCAGGGTGTCAGGACAGTGTGTGTTTCACATTGTCTTTAGTCACTTCGGCCCCCTGAGGCCAATTATTATCAATAAGTGTCTTTAATCAGAATATGGGCTGCCACTGCAATGTTTTGAAAAAAACAAGTCAGTTTTTCAATTGTAGATGGAACTGCTTTCAACACTGAATCTTTCCTCCGATTAAACACTTGAACTCTAAACAAACAAATTGTCCATACCCTAGTGGGCCCTTGTTTGTATTTACACACACAAACTTGTACATACAATATGTGTGTGTATGCCTGAGTGAGTATTCGCTTGCCTGTGTCGAGTCTGCATGTGCGAGTGCCTGCTTTGTGTCTCGGTAAGCCAGATAAAAGTGCATGACCCTGTATGTGTTATGCCAGTAAACTTATCCAAGAGAGTTCAATCATCAATAACTGCTTCGACAGAGCGGAGGGAATTTATTTTTAACATTAGACCAGCATTATGCGTAACACAGTAGCATGGAAATGTTCAAGGGCTTCTTGTAGCCTCCTTATCAAAGAGATGTGTGTTTTTTTTTATCCAGAGCTCAATGACAAACAGCCGGATTCTTTTGTACACAAATCATTTATAGACACATAAATAATGTATGGTCTGTCACTGCTTCTTTGAGACATGTGCAGCCGCCAGAGCGGTGAAAAAAAGAGCTTGAAAACAAGTCAATGAAGACTTTGTCTCGTAGTTCTTTTTTTTGGTTTCATGTGTGTAAAACCGGGTTAGAGCAAAACTTGGTTCTGTCATCTGATTGGCTTGGCGAGGACACACAGGAAGTGGTTTGTGTGCTGAGCAGACACCAGCTCACTGTGGCCGAGTCAAGAGAAACCGCACGTCCACCCTCAAGTGAGGATGGAAAAGACGCCTGTGTGTGTGTGCTTTGTGTTTTTAAAAGGCTATAATTTACTTAATTCAAGACACCGCAAAAGAAGTGCTGTGGCTTTTTTATAAGTTTATCCTGCACACATGGATTAATGTAAAAAAGGTTTGATGATTAAGGGCTTTTGGAGACTCAACGTTAGCATGCAGGCATACATACACACCTGGTCTTGACTCACACACACACAAAACACATATCACACACACTGGGTCTGCAGGATGATCTGTCTCCTTCCCCCTACTCTGCTTTCTATTCCAAGTCCTGAATCATAGAGGCTGTGGTCTTGTTGGAAGGGTTGTTCGGGAGGGGGGGCAGGGGTTGTTAGAGGAGGAGAGGGAAAGGGGCCCCGTTTTAGAGGAACTGCAGTCTGGCGGTGGAGGTCAGCCCAAGGGTAGAATACTTGTGTTGGAGTCAGAGAGAGGTGAGGAGGGCTGGAATCATGTTAGCTTTATTCCCCCCCACCCACCCACTTACACTGCCAGCCCCACCTCCACTATCCTCCTCTCCTCTCCTGACTGGGAGAGCATAAATTCATTTAATCCTGTTTTTCTGTGGATTCGCTTAGCCTTTTGGGCTACTGCTGCCTTGTTCTCTAACCACAGCCCTCGGGGTGCATGGGGAGGCTTAGACGGCGCTGAGAGTGAGGCGAAAAAAAGAGGCAGTAAATGATAATATCCTTGAAACGAGTAAGAAGCCTAACAATGATATAAATAAAAGCAAGAAGAAGGGGGAGGGCAGGCCAAGCAAAGGTCCAGACCAATTGGCTTTGGATGGAATGTAACCTTCCAAAAAGCATTTATCCCAAAACAACATGCACCTTCTTGCTCACTCACCTTTAAATGGGAAAGCTACACTGGCTCAGTATAATCTATACACTCTATATCTGCATTCTGTGGCGATCATAATGGGGAGAGGCAGTGATTGATTTGTTCAATGTGCGAAAGAGTGCTGCTGAGAGCGCTAATATTCTTAACACCCTCATGGAGTGTTAGAATTCGCACCTGACTAACAGGGCGTTTCTTTTCTGCCTCCTCCTCACACAAGCCGACTCTTCCTTTAATCTTTACTCGGGGATGCTTTACTGTACTTGCCGGCAATCAAAGAAGGTATTCAGCACATTGCTTACAATTCAGGGTTGCGCTCAGAGACTGGAGAGTGATGAGTGAAGCATCAGATAAATATAACCTTTTCAAACAACCCCATTTATCTAGTGAATATGAAGATAAAATCAATTGTGCATTAACAGTGAACGTCTGTGTGAAAGGGCTTCAGTGTTCCTTTATACAGTATATACTTTGTGTCCTGTTCCCATGACGATACATACATAGCTAAGGTTATTTATTTTCCAATGTCTCATTTAGTATTTCCACTTGGTCCTATTCCAATCCGTATTGAATTACGCTGCTGTTCTGATAAAAACAAAGCAAGTAGTTTTGTGAATGTGTAGTCATTCCCTTTCTTTAAAGGGTTCTTTAATCGGTAAGTGCATGCATCTCTTTTTACATAATCTCGATAAACAGATTTCTGCATACACTACGAACGCAAAATCGTTAGCGACAGGATGGACTTTAGTATTGTCGTTTTTGGTTTGTATTCCAAGTAGAATTATCACATCACATTTGAGTGAGCTTTGTTTGAAAGCAGGTAAACGATGCGTTTTAATGGCAGTCTTCGAACCCTTTGGCTAATGCTAATGTAGATAGTAATGAAAACATAGCTTTTTATATTTGTGCGTTTCATTTTCCTTTACATCCATACAACTAATTTACTTTTTTCTGTAAGATTTCAACCAGGATACACCACGACTTGAGCTGATAACAGTGTCAATGCAGTGACAATAGCGAAAGTCAATGCTAGCTTAAGCTTAACAAATTAATGCTAGCTTAAGATTAGTTGCGAAAGGTTTGAAGTAACACTATCTACAAATGCATATACTGTTCTCATTATTTCAGGGACATCTCTGACAGCCTGCTAACTAGTTCCTACTAAAAGCTGCTAATTAGCAACTATGCTAAGCTAGCAAAAGGTAACGAAAATGTGCAGAAATGTTTGGTATTCCCCCTCATTACCCTCCTTCCCGGACTGACTAATGTAAGACATTTAGACCTAAGAGCGTTTTATAAGCAAAAGAATGCCTAGGTTTTCAACTTGACTCTTTTTAATCAAACATATTCTATCCTGTTAATGCAGGGTTCAAAGTACTTAGGAAGGAAGAAAATAAGAAGCACCTGTAGCTGAGACGGACTTGAATGCAACATTCATGGTAATTAAACCTTCACCATGTAAATGTCACAGTGGATGAGTCTATAATCCCCAGTCTGAACTGAGAGAAGACGGGGTTTATTATGCGCTGGAGGAGAAGTGATTTAAGTTTACAGGAATGTTGGATTGTTGCATCTTGAATAAATCCTTTAATGGCGAAATGAAGCCCTTCCTGTCCACAGTGGGATTATATGTTATCTGGATTTTAAAACTATCAACAATGCACTGAGGTCTAAAACATGCAATGTTTGTAGTCAGGATGCGGTCCAAAGTATCATGAGTAAAACAAATGTTTCTGCTCTTTGTCAATGTTATGGCTGTAGTTGCAGGGTAGATGCTCCGATAAACACAAGCTTTACATTAAGCCTTGTTATGTTTACATAATTAATGCGGTTTGAATGTCTTTTTTACATGGATACTAAAGGAATAGATCCTACGATACACAGGCATTACAGAAAGCCTTGCTGTGTTTATGTTACAGACCCCTGTTATACTTTTAATGTCTGTAACCAAGTTTACATAGACGCTTGAGATATGATTTGAAAGATTGATTAATAGTCTGTCCTGACACAACTTACATGTTCTGTACATGAGGCCTCACCATCATCTGATTAAATAACTGTATCCGTTTGAAAAGGGCAGGAGCAGTATGTGCATTCCACCAGTAGCCTCTAATTTGAGGATTGTGGTGCACGCTTCCCCCAATGCCGTGCAATTACAAGACATTATCCAATTTGAAAATAAAATCTTTTGCGTTCGTGAAAATGAGCCTCTTTCCCAATAACTAGGTAGGCTGTCCAACATAACTTTAAAGTTTAAACGAATAATAAGGAGCATGCAAGGGCACGCAAGGTGACATTCAGAGGGAGTAAAAGTTTTTATTATTCCAGTCTACATCAGTGAACTCCCAGAGGACTGCCAGTTCTGTGAAACGCTCACTCTCTTTAACATCCAGCAATACGTCTGGGATTCCTGCGCCTGCAACAGCTGAATGTATTATTTCCCCCCATGGAAGTGCTAAAAGCAGAACATTTTTAAATACAGTAGAGCCCATGGCTGCCATGCACAGTGTGATGTGGCAGAGCAGAGTTACAGTTGCAAGTACTTCTGTAAAATTGGATAGAGGCAGGATGGGGGAAAAAGAAGTTCTTCTAGGCAGCAAGAAAAGGAAATCTTCCAACCTTGGTCGTGTCTCGTGGGCTACCCATATTGACTTGAATCACATTTTCTATCCTGGATTATTGACCAAAATCAAGCAGCATATTTGGCTCTGAACCACACAATCAGTCTACAGTGCGAGTGTGTGTTGTATGTGGATTAGTACAGGTGTGAGGGAATGGTTAAGTGGGACTTTATCCTCTACGGTATGTGCTGTACCTTCTCTCTTCATGCCCATGGCTAGACACTTCTGGTAGCGGCAGTACTGGCACCGGTTCCTCTGGCGCTTATCAATGACACAGTGTTTGTTGTCGCGACAGGTGTACGAAAGGTCTTTGCGCACAGTCCTTTTGAAAAAACCTTTGCAGCCTTCACAGCTGTACACGCCGTAATGTTTACCTGAGGACAGAAAGAGACACAGGTGGTTCGTCCAATGCATATAGAAAGGTTTTCAAGCCTAGTTCATGTGAGAACTACAAAACTTTACAGTCCGAGACAAACCAAACAGCGTACAAAAACCCCCTTCTCAGGTAAATGGATGTATGCGATAATACATTAGCATATGCTCCATTAGCATCAATTATCAGAATTTCTATTAAGGGGGTGTAGTTCAAGGGATGAATGGGCGTCTACCAATCAGAGGGTCAGTGGGTCAGTCCTAATCCCCTGCATGTCGAAGAGTCCTTGGTCAAAATACTTAATCCCAAATTGCTCCTGCAGATGTGTGGTCTACGCTATTGACGTGAATGTAAGTTCATTTTAGAAGCTAAGTGAATAATGTAAGAGAGTGTTTGCTTGGGGGTTATGCAGAGGAATAAAAAGAGCAGGCCTACGGGAGGTCATCTGCAAGGAGGGCCCTCATGGATTGGCATTACGTTGCTTTCCTCGTGTTGCGGTACAGGACAAATCGTCTCTTTCTCCTGTTCCTAACAGCTCTTTTTTGTTGCATATGATGGATCGAGTCCTTTGAATTCTCCAGGGTTCCTGAAACTGTTTCTTTGTTAGCCACTCCGACCACCAGAGAAGATAACTAAAACCTCCATGTACAGTTAAATGAAGCATGACTAGCTATTAAACATTGTTTTGATTTCCCCCTTGGGTGCATGGGGGCGATGACGCAGGATGACACTGAAACTGTCCAATGAATTAGACATCTAGCCTCAGCCTGGAGGATGCAAAACCTTTCCCATGAGCGACGGGTTGTTCCTGGCTTCCCTCCCACACCCCACTTCTCTATTTGAGCTCTGGTTTCATCAGACAATCTATTGCATGTCTCATGATGTCAGTTTCTTTCATGTGCCTTTATGCTGATGGCCTCATGAGCAGGAGTGGCTTCTTTCTCCCAGATTTATGAATAATTCCAATGACTGCTGTCCTTCCAGGAAAGATGTCCCACTGCAACAAGCTGCAGAGTTTCGTTCTGCCAGAGCGGTCCACAGGGCTGGTCCCTGACCAAAGTCCATCCTTAGATCTTCTTTGGAGGTTTCTCATTGTGGTCGGAGCAACAGCTTTTGGTAAAACGCAGGGTAGTCCCATCACAGATTCATGTGTAATCCCAGCTGTCCAGAAAGTATTTTTATACCTTTGCCAACAGTTCTTCCTTAAATTATACATTACATTCCCAGGAATTCCTGGCAAGGCTTTGACTCATGTGCTCTTTTAACTGGCATCGCCAATCTATATCCCTTGAGTCTTTCTAAAATTGTAACGTTAATATATTAATAATAATGGAATTAAAACTGTGACATATTAGGTCATTTTGTAGACCACAAATATTTCATTTATTACATGAAACTAAAAACCATAACACATTTAAAAAAAAACTTTTCCCCAAAACGTTTTTTCTTGTTATTGATTTAGTTTCCCAATACGATCTATTTTTTTCACATAAAGTATGAATAAAACAAGACAAAGAAACATTATCATATACATCAAATCAAATATTTCTATCTAAATAATAAATAAGAATACAACAATGAAAAAACAAATGAATCATTCAACTTCATTTAAATAAATAAATCAAATTAAGGGGGAACATTTAACATGTAAAGGCTAACATATCTAGAGTTAGATTAAAGCTGATTCCAAGAAAGCGATGTATAAAGGAGGCTCACATATGTCACTTTACTTAAAATATTAAATTCAAATGTTTTTTTGTAGTGCATGTTTCTTCCTGTGTCATGGACTCCCGTCACTCACCTGAGGAGCGGTCCCCGCAGATGGCGCAGATGTGTTTGGTGAGCGAGAGGACCGTGCCTGAGGGCTGGGCGGGAACCTTCATCACGCCGTTGAGGCCCAGCGGGGGCTTGATGTCCTCCGTGCTGCTGACCGAGTTCATCGGAGAGTTTAGCTGGAACATCAACACACACAAACACACACGCCGACAGGTCACAAAGCAGTACGCGACAAACTCAACACAGGTGACGTCATAACGCCCTTCATAATGTACGGGCCATGTTGGACAATGTCCCCCACCTAATATAAATTGCGTGCTCGTCAAAGACGAGCTATGAGACTGAGACCTATTCCACCAAGATGCCGAACAGGGTGCCACAGGAAGTAATCCCTGCCAGAGGCCATCAGACTTTTTAACTCCTCAGGCGTCAGGCACTCTGAGTCAGTAGTCTGGCAGAAGAACTTCCCCATCAGCAGCTAAAACCTTCCTTAACCCGTGCGATTCAGCATAGGTATCTTTATTTCAACGATTACAATACTGCATATTTTGTTGTATATGCATTTTTACATAGTGTTTTTTATGCTTTTTAAGAAATTATCTTGTTTAGAAACAACAGAACAAAAGAAAAATAATAATTCTTATATTATAAATACTTGTATTTTTTCTTTTATTCCACTTTATTACACATTTTCACTTTTTAGATTTTTATATAAATATCTTTATCTATTTTTTTTCTCTATTGCAAATTTAACTTTTAGTTTTTTCTTGACTTTTTGTGTTAATATAATTATTTCTGTTAAATGTTATGTTAAATGAACTGTAACCCAACCCTATTGCTTCTGGGAACAAACAAAAAAAATCATTATGAATATGATTCTGAGGAGGCAGCGTAGTTAACTGATGACACTATCGGTCGAATAAGCGCCGGGTCAGTTGTGGTGAAAGAAAATGGTTTGTTTACACATACTGAATCAGAATCAGAAGTATTTGATCTATCCCAAACTGGAATTGTTTGCGTTGTAAATCTAAGTGAAGTTGCGTCATGCACATTGTTATGAACGATTTCCAAAATGCAGAAAGTGAAAATGGTATTATGGCTTCTCATTCTTATTACAGATGGTCAGCCTTCCCAGCAGCAGCAGCTCAGCTTGCCCTCTTCCATTGCTCCCTCTGACTCTCTCCTCCCTCAGTTTCAGATCTAAATCTGGCGCAGCAGGATCCTGCACCACTCCACCCCAGGAACTCTTTTATTCATGCACAAGCCCCGCCAGGCTCCCAAATGTTCAGCTCTAACATAACGCCACTGCAAAATTTAGCAGCAGTGCATCGGAATAAAAGAGACAGCATTTGTTTAAGTAGCGGTGCAACTGAAGCCTCTACTTCAATCGCTGGCTGCCTTCCCTCTGTGAAAAAAAAAGCGCTTACATTAAATATAGTGACCTCTCTTTGCTAAAAAGCGTAGAGCAAAGGGAGGGTAATTATTATAACTAGCGCCATGCTGTTTTGCAGAGGAGATAAACGTTGTTGGGGCAGGAAATAAATTATCCTGGAACACTAAATGTACTGGATGGAAAAAGAGGAACTGAGCTAAAGACGAGCAGCAAAGTTTGGGGAAGTCAAAGCACCAGCTTGCTTGACTAGGCTAACCCTAAAATGAAAATACACTAGGGGGAGAAGGGGAAACAAAAAGGAATTTATTCAGACAAGTGTATTCTACAAAAAACACAGCAACAGCAGGAGTTGAAGGGCGGCCACTCATGTAGCCAAAACTTTTCATTTTTATTACCACGTCTGTCTGATAGCAAGCAAACAAGTCTCGGCTCTAAATTTAGCAGAGAATCCCCGTCTCGCTCTGCTGGGAAGACGGTTGAAACATTTTGTGTTTATGATGAAGTCTTAAAGAGTTTGTCATCTTCAGCTGTGTTTACGGGGATCTGACAGAGTACATTAGCTACAAAGTAGGAGAACACAGAGATGTAATTACATGACTTTCACAAACACACGGTATATAAACCAAACAGCCGTGGAGAACTTATGGATGTTGATGATGTGGCTCCAAATTTCTGCTTTTAGCATATTTATTTATCATCTCTGTGGCTGGATTTCATAACAGAGTATTCTACAGATCGTACATATGGTTGCCTCGCAAAGGAGGTTATGTTCTGTTTGTCTGTGAGCAGGATTACGGAAAAACGACTGGCCAGATTATCGTGAAACCTGGTAAAAAGGTGAAGAAATGGGGAATGAACTAATGGATTCACACGGTAGAAACTCGTGTTATTTTCCACAAATAGAACGGCCTTGGTACTGTAGATGTCTGAGCGCTCCGATTGAATTTCTAGCTTATCAAGCTATCCCGTAAATACCTTTATTATTTGATTATAAAGTTTCGGGAACACAGATTAAAGGCTGATATCCTAATCCAGTCAAACTCCCGACAACGCTAGATTCTACACTTTCCCACAACGCAATTCATCCGCATCTTTGGTTAAGTCATTCCTACCTCATATAGATGACAAAGCTCCTCCAAAGCCACGGAGAAGCATTCACTGTTTATGCTGTACATAAATATACACATTCCCCTAAACAGAAGTGGTTCCTGGTTTCTCATTCCATCTTACACTGTCAGCATATACATTGTTGCTTGAAGCTACAGTACACAGTGGTTACAGTGTTTGAATACTCAAAGCCATGGCGCTTTCTCATCGCATCAAAGAGGAATTTCTAGATGTCTTCTGCGTCTTTTATACATTTCCCACATAATTCAGCATAACATTATGTGCCGTCACAGGAACCTGACTTCAAAAACTGACCATAATTCTGAATATAAAGCTTATGTGGGTTTGGATGCATTTGAATGATAGATCCAATGGTGGGTGCAGTGGGTTCAAAAGGGTTAGGTAAGCCCTCTGATACACGAAAATGTTCAATTCAAACCAGACACCCTTGCAAGGCCTGCTCTTTACACCAGGTTTGAGCAAATACACACTGAACACACACACAAAAGGATTATGGAAAAAATATATTTGGGATTTTATTCAGTGGGACTTTTACGATATCATTAATTCCAAAAAGTGACCAAATATATTGGAGTGATACTAAATGTGTCATTTAAACTCCCACACATGAATGTAAATGAATAAAAGACACATTATTAATATGAATACATGTTGGCAAAATACTGCCTTGTGCTGCAAAAGCCTTTCTTTCTCACGAGGGATAGGAAGATTTAGGGAAGCTTCGCCAAGTAACAAAAGCACCCGAAAAAGAAAAGCTGCATCATTTGTTTGGAATGAGCTTTGGCGGCATGTGCACACATCTCTGCACGATGATCCATGCACACACACACAAACACCCCTCACACATTTGAGGTCTTACCTCAGTTAAACGTCTGAGTCTTTTTCCCCCCCGCGCAGCGCTAACAGAGCTGTCTCCTTTTGCTGCTCACGTCTCTATCAAACCCCTCTTGTCTGCCTGACAGAAAAGACTCTTCCGCTCACAATCTATTTTCAGTAAACCTGCAACTCAATCTCAGAGACATTGCTCCCCGCAGTTGGGTGGGCATGCTTTGGGGAGGGGGGGCTTTTCTTTCTCTTCTGCCCCATGGTAATAGAGTCAAGGCAGGGGGGATTAGAGTGGCTCAGGACTTGGACTGGAAATAGAATACATGCACCCTCCCCTACAACACATACATGTGATCCCTGACAGGGAGGCATGGCAGCTGTGTGTACAGCCTCATCGTCTTGGGAAACCCCGAGACAATCCACTCCCTGCATACTGTATTTTGAGGAGGAGTAGAAGGCTTGGTTATGAAACTTTTTCACACTGGAGGGAGGGAAACAAACGAGGGGCATTTATCATCAAGCACTGGAAATGTAGGACACAAGTTTCCCTGCAGTACAGTGTACGACACGCTCCAGCTGAATAACATATTATCATGTGCTGCGGGTGTTACGTAACATGTTGTGGAGGACATTCGATTGGTACATGCAGTACAGTGGGACTCTGTGTCTGCTCGTGGGTGTCAGATTCCGCACAGAATTGATACATGTGATTATGTGTCCTGTGCCACCCGCTGGCGTCTGCGTAAGGCAGCAACTTTCAGACATGTAAATAGGCACAGGGAGACAATCTCCCTCGGAGGGCATGTTAACCCCGAAGGGCTGATGGTGTAGATAAAAGTGATCAGACGTGGTGTGAGGGTGCATTGATAAATGGATTCATTCTCAATCTAATACTTAAAGTGAGATATTTATACAGCATACTGTATTTGTATCCTCTGGGCAGAAATGCATTGATGAAAGAAGACGTGATTTAGAAACCAGAGAACAATAAACCACTTGTCAGCGTCATAGATTGTTGTGTCCATTTTTTTCCCCACTATTCTTTTAATATACTTTTTTTTTTTAAAGTTGTCAATGGTGACGGCCACTGCTTGAATTGTTTGCTTTAAATTTAAAACCCAAAGATATTTAATAAAGAGAAACATAAAACATTAATTCCTGTCCATAAATGAATCGATTTATCTTTTTATCATTTGCAGTAAAACCATAGGTTACAACCACCACTAAAACAAGGTGTTATATTTAAAAACCCTAATGTACAGAGGCCAATCGACAAACTATCATAATTTATTGAAAACTAGCAGCTAGAAAGATTGAGATAAAGGGAAACCATCAGCACACATAATCTCACTAAAAGCATATCAATTGCTGCTGTGAGTTGACTGAGCTTATGTGTCTTAGTAAATCCTAATTCTTTTAAATAGAAAGAACAATCCTGGCAGCAGAGCAGGTCCATTAGTATTCTGTGACAACACACATGGTGGTGAAACAGAGAGAAAGGAGTCGTCCCCCGAGTGAAGAGAGGAGAAAAGTAGAGAGGAGCGCAGAGGCAGTGGAGGCCTCTGACTAAGACGGGCTTAGCTTGATTCAGAGAGTCAGAGCACAGACTTCCCTCATAAAGACACTTCAAAAGGAGACATCAAATCCTAGCACACCCCTCCTCAATGCACAACCCTCATGTGGAACTTCAGTTGCTGCTTTCCAGTTCAAGGGCACCTTTTTTTAACACGGAGAAAAACTTATATTCTTTCGAAGCGCCCTCCCAGAATTCCTTCAGAGGCTTTCTATTATGCGGAGGCACAACACGGCTAGGAATAGAATGCTCTACTTTACTGTTACAGCAATTAATAACTATAATTTGTGGCGAGAAAGAATTTCCAGAGCTTGAATGTGAAGCGCCAAGGAGGTGTGAGTGGACCGGATACAAATCTTGTGTTGACACCTCACCAGCTGCCCTCAGAGGCGAGGACAGGGATCTCATGATAACCCTGTGTCACCTTTCACCTCTGACACCTTGTGACAATCACTTCCTTCCAAAAGCAAAGTTATCTTGGAGAGTCCCGCAAAGTATGGCAGGAATGAGGGAAAACGTTCCCCTCATACAGGGCGTGAGAGGCGGTGAGTCTTATCCAGACACGAATGAGCAGAGTTTAGGGATCGGGTTTCCACACAGGGGGAGTGTTAATGGGGAAGCTTTTTGGCAGCCCTTTGGGTTTATTCAGAGTAAGACACCCTTTTGGGGTCCATTACAGCACTGTAGGGAGTTTGAGAGACACCTGTTTGAACACACATAGCTCACAAACAAGCACAACACATAATAGTTCAGTTATGTGTAGATGAAGTTAGGGGTCGTCTGCAAATACATGTGACAACACTTGGAAGTCACACTCAGGTATAGGAAACGGAAATGTATGGATTTGAGGCCCTACAACATGTGAGTTAAAGGGGCCCTGTGCCTGAGGTGTTTACTTGTAAACAAACAGAGGCTATGTTATATGTGCGCCATAGTACACGTAGCGTGAGATCAGTAAAGATAAAAGCTCAATAGTGCTATTTAGGTCAAAATAACCAAAAGGAGAGCCTCAAAAAATCTATATATGTCTCAAATATATCAATTGCTTTCCAAAATAACAATTTATTAAACCTTATAATCTATTATAAAGATTCATTATATTTGACCACTGCTTTGCCGATGGACTGCTGCCTCTTCAGCCCCAATTTTATGATTAGATGCCATTTTAACTGTACCTTTTCTTAAATACACATTAATTATTGTTTTAAGTAAGAATTGTGTGTGGTGATGTGGAAAATGATCTTATGTGGACTATATATCGATTTATGATAACAACTAGTCGGTTGTTTTGAAAAAAAATTGCATCATACATTCTCAGGTATCTTTTCAAAATAAGAGTTGTTTTGGCGACAGAATAAAGTAAACTTAATAGGTCAGGCATTACAAAAACTTTGATTGATGGTCAATAATTCTTACAGGCCGACAATAAGCTGCAGTGTCATTCAAAAGGACTTTAAAGTGGTGAGCTTTCATTTAACTGGGAGCTCAATGACTGACGTACAGTGGGGAAAAGCTTTTAAATGTTATTTATGATGGCTTTTTACATAAAAACACTCAACCTTAAAAGTCTATTTGTTTTTAAAACAAATACTTTAATTAATACACTGTTTTAGTCTTGCTATTTGTTTCGTTTGGACTCATTTATAAGAGGCTGAAATGAAACAAAAGACATGTGGACCACAATATGTGGCTACCAAAAAAAGCATGCATTTTTATTGTCTTATTAATGATCTGTAACTGAATACACATATACTTATAAACCATTAATAACGTCTTCAGTGACAACATAAAAAATCCTTTTGGAGGTCTTATTGTAGAGTAGCTCCGAGATGACTGCCAGTCAGCCCTAATAAAACGCTTTCCTCCCCCGGTGGATAGAATTCGGAGGAAGCAGACATTATTCTAGACAGCTCGGAGGTTTCCAACACTCACCCCATGCTGTGCCGCAACAGATAACATGAATCATCCAAAGCACTGCTGGCGCTTGTGCGTGAGTGCGTGTGTGTTTTGTAAGAAACTTTTGTTACAGTGAAAAGAGGATATTAAGAGTATCATTGCTATGAAAGGCAGTGAGCCTTGTAGCAGAGGAGTGGGAATACGAGGAGTGAGTTTCAGCTGTTGTCTCACCTCGGCTTGGCTGCGTGTGTGTGTGTGTGTGTGTGTGTGTGTTTGTTTAAGTGTTTTTGGCATCAATGGGAGTGCGTGTGCACATATGGGTTGGGTCTCTGGTATGCATAGTGTATTTTTATTTGTGTGTGTGTGCCTGCATATTATGTCCTGGATTTCATGGGTGCATGCATGCATGTTTTCTACTGTGTCCCTTTGGCTTTGTGTGTGGGTGGATGAGCATAAAGGTTGTTTTTTTTTATTAT
This sequence comes from Eleginops maclovinus, assembly GCF_036324505.1. Taxonomy (NCBI): domain Eukaryota; kingdom Metazoa; phylum Chordata; class Actinopteri; order Perciformes; family Eleginopidae; genus Eleginops; species Eleginops maclovinus. Next base: position 5,723,293 of record NC_086356.1, read on the forward strand.
TATAGGAAAGCTCCTACCACTGACACAGCAGCTCTTAAAACCGTGGAGTCTCTCTCCTTTCACTCCAGACTTCTCCAATGTCTACTTTTTATCCTCCTCACTATATACATTTTTCATGGAGTGTTTGAATTGTGACAATCCCTTTCCTTTGCTTCTTTCGGATATAAATCACAATATTTACTTTCAACCTAACCTGTTTGGATTGCTTTTAACAAAAGTTAGCTTGGAAAAATGCCATTCAATCTTGATGATTTGATCAGTTTCCATAGCACACATTTATTGGTTTACTATTTCAAAAATCCATGTAGTAACCAAATGCTTAGACACATCAACACATACATCTATTTTCTTCATAACTACAAGTCATCACAAGTGATCAATCAATGGGTTACCTTTCAGTCCGTCTAACTTCATGTTTCAATTTACTTTTCAGACATTTACATATTGTGATTGACTGATTTTGTGCAAACAAAGTCTACAAACCAGCCTTAATCTGCTTTCCAAAATGTAGTTTCACTTCATTTTCTGGAATGTTCATCCATCTGGTTTCGTGTGTAGTAAGAATGGATATGGAAAAGTACAGATTTGATCCTACTGTGTCATCACTGCCATGTGGGAAAACCTGGTTCATAAGTTCAAAACTGTTTATAAATGATATAACAAACCTTTATGTGGATGTGGTCATGCTCATGTATGTCATCTGCCTGTCAAACAGTGATTCATTCAAGTGTTTCCATTGTCCATTACAAGTCCTCCCGCAATCAACTGACCATCCGTTCCCTTTGTCAAATAAGCGATTAATATTTCCATTTTCCAACTGTAAATCAACCTGTTAGTATTCCACTACTGTTTCCATTGCCCTCTGCTATATCCTCCAGCAAGTCCTTGAAAATGGTCAAACATATCATTAAGTGATGGATCAAGAAGTATTTTTAGTGTCAAAATGAGCCATCCAGTGATTACAGTTCAAGTGTGTCCATTACCATCAAGTCATTCATCATACTAGCGGCGTCTTGTAGGCTACATGGAAATTAACTGAGTGCCATCTCTTTTGCCAAATCGCACACAATCCCGCAGTAAGTAAAATCTAGATTGATTACATCCATTCAAGTCATTTGGATATCCGTTGTCCACTTTCCAGCTGATAAAGACTGACAAATCCACTAACATGTCAGTCAGCATTTAATAGACCAAGATTTGTACCTCATTAGCATGTAACACCCACACTGGTCACTGCTATTTTTCCTGACCACTAACAAACTAATCTGTTGTATTGATTAATGCTTTAGTATGAATCAGTGTTATCCCAATGAGTAAGAGATCTTAAAATACAAAAAGTGGGGGCAGATCCACACAAGTTCTGACAGACCTAATAGAGTGGTGTCAAAGTCAATGTTTTTTTTTACTTGTTTTTGGGTCGATGCCTGAAATGACTTGACACTTGTGAAAACATATTTATGAAACTACTTTGTCACGCTAAAGTTAGCTTAGCGGCGTCATGTGCCCGTGATATAGTTTGTTTATAGCCAAACATTTGCTTTTTACTTCTAGCGATTGCATTTTCGCCTCAAAAATTGACTTTGAAAAGTGGTTTTAATTTTATGAGAATAGGCTTCTGAACAAAACATGTAAGAATCATAAACGTGTGTTTGCCAAAGATCTTTCTTTCTGCTGAAATCCAAAATCCAAAGGGAAATCCCATTATTTTTTGTACAGGGACCCCTTTCGATGCTCACTTGCAGGACGTACTACAAAAATAAGTCATCACTGCACAATTCTGTGAATTTTTACCCATTATTTTATCTTGTTTCGGTACTTTGTACAAAAATAGTCTGGTGTTGCATTAATTATCTTTCAGGAATGTTGTTTTTTTAAATGTGGATCGACCAATGTTTGCCTCCTCCGGTCTTTACAAACCCTAAGCTATACATTCTTTTGACACCAACTTTCTTAGCTCAGCCACAGGATTCACAGGTGTGTTAAAGTTAGAATTAGTCATATCGTTATAGTTTACTGACGTGCCACGGCATACATGTCTGTCCGCAGTCAGTGTTGAGTTGCTGTAAGATCACACCAACAGATGCAATTAAAAACCCTATAGGGATTATCTGAAGCTTTTAAATAAACGTGTGCCCCTGAGGTATTCAAACCGCAAGGCATGAGGAGGCGTCTCTCTGCAACTAAAACCTAATGTTACTGTTTGGATCCCTTATACCTGCCGTCTCCTAAATGGCTCGTCTCCTGTGTGGCCCCCCATCAAGTCAGAACACATAGACAGACTCCAGTGCTATCAGAACAAGTAACGGTTAAAAAAAGCCATGGAAAGTACCTGTGCGTTCTTAGGCATTTCGATTTTCACTACATTACCACTCGGTTCCAGCAAGTTTTCTGTTGTTACAGGATATACGGTCCTGGTCTTGTTCACATTTATACTGTCAGCGTCATCTCCCAAAGCAAAACATCCTGCACATGCTTCAGAAGAAAAGCGTTCAAGGGAAAGAAAGGAGAATTTGATCCCCGGACTCCTGGAACAGCTTTAATACGAAACAGATGCAGGACATTTGCATTAATAGCAACAACAGTATGGGAAATGGGAAACGATTTAATAAAGTTTATTCCTACTAACAGGAAAATGTTCTAAGGAAACCTGATGTTTTCTCTTCAGTAAACTAAGGGACACAACTAAATGTATTCAACACATTAGTTACACATCACTGAACTACCATTGCTCGGGGAAAAAATGGTCTCTAAAACGGCTTGTAATTGCTACCTGGAGACAGCTTTGGCAAAAAAAAATCTGCCCCCCCCCCATCCATTTTAGGGTTGATTGACGTTAGAGAGCCTTAACTGTTCTCCTGGGACGCTACACACAGCCTCTTTGTGCGGCCATTAGAGCCATGCAGCCATGATGTCATGCAGAGTGACTACAGCGAGGTCCATCAAAGACCAGAGCAGCGGAATGGACCTTTATTACTCCCACACAGGAAGGGGCTGAGGTCCACGACGCTCCGCCCCCCCTTACTTGTCCTCTCTTTCTCTTGAGTGTGTTGTGCTTCAGTCTCCTAGCGACCCTCGCCTGAATACGGCATACCCAAAAACGGGTGCCTGACATCACCAACGCCGCTCATTTATAACTTATTAAGACCGTGTTCAATTTCTTGTAAAACATTTACACCTTTTTTGCATTAGTGTTAGACTGCGGAGAACACTCAAGCTTATATGTATTTCTACAACCTTTTGAGAGACACTGGAGGCCTTCTGTTGGTTTAGGATTTGTGGTAATGTTTCTATGGGATAGCTTGGAAAGCCAGAGGGGTACAGATTGAGGGAGTCTGCAGTGGTTTCACGATACAGAACCACTTTTCTTTTCAAAACAACCCCCAAACAACTCTAACCATTGTCATCGGGAGGGTAGAATGTGTCTCAACCCTGTGTGTAATCCCTTCCAGCTGCTTGGGAGAATTGTGCTGCCTGTAATCGAATGATAGTCTGTGTCTTCAAGGAGTTCAAGCCCACAGATTGGACCACTGATGGGACTGATCCTATCGGTGGCCTGGCTCCGCACCCGTGATAACTTCCCGGGGCAAAAAACGACAAACCTAATAACAGCAAAACCACCTAAAGAAAGACATGCAGACAAAGCTGTTGTGTCAAAACATGTGTGTGACCCTCCTCAGAACAATGCAGATCTGATTCTCAACGATATACATAGCAGATATCCAGGATGCACAGACTTCGACGAGACATACTTGGAAGTATGTAACCACAGCATGTCGGTGTTTCTGGATGTTGGGGGAAGAGCTCGAGGGGAAGTACTGTTGTTTGAGATGTAAGAATTGGCGGATGATAAAGGAACGTCTCTCTCTTTACATGTGGTTTGGCTGACTGAGGATGTAAGATTCCAGTAAGAATAGGAGCGTTGTTCATTCCATCTTCGGCTTCCATCATGTTGTCATTTACGACTTTGATGTAGGGGATAGTTAAAGCTCATTTTTTATACCGATTGTCATTGGAAATGCCACAGGTTTTAACCAGAACCAGAGTGGTTGAATAGCATTTCCACCTGGATTATATTAGTCTATAATCTGAGAACTATTCTAAAAAGATACACACTGATGATTGTAGTTGATGGTAAACTCAGTCAACCAAGACAACTTCTTCCAATTGGAGAAAATAAATTAAACTTACATTAATAAGACAGGATGAGAAAGACAGCAAGAACAAAGTAAACAGGAAAAAGAGCAAATGTGTGATGACTTCTTCTATGATTTTCTATCTTCTTCGACCTATGTGTATGACCTAAAATAGGAAGAATTCAACATATGTCATAAGCAAACTGTGTGGTCACTTGAAAGAGAGTTTACAGTCAGTAAGTGTGTCCATGCTTATGCGTTTAGGTGTGTGTTTCTGTGTGTGTTCTGAGCATAGGCGGGGATCTTGTAAGAGCCTCTGGGCGGTTAAGTAGGGAGGAGGCTATGCTGTGATCCCGTTTCCAGTCAACTGCACATGAAAACAGCAAATCAGCCGAGTGTTAAGAGCAAGTGGAATTGGCCGTCTGACTTAAATCACATCTCATCACAAGTGCTGCGCCTCACGACCACAGGGCCCCGACACCGGCTTTGACCTCTGAGCCGCACCACTCACATCAAACTGCCACACCCCGCCTTTGCCGAGCAACAGTGAGCAGCTGCCATGGTCTCGGATATGTAAACGTTCACGGTTAACGGCTCAAATCCTCGAACATGAGTACCTGTCAGATTTGTAGCTGGGTTTTATTTGAAATGTTTCAACACTAGCACTCATACGGCACTGGAGCTTTGGTGGAATAACTCTAACTGTGCTTTTATTCTTATCTTTGGGTAATTAAAAAAGGGTTTTCAGTCATTTTCGACTTAAATCCTGCTATTTAGCATTTAGGAACAGAATACAAAAAGACAAAAATATAATAACAATCGGTTTACGTCACACTATTGTGTAGTTGAATGCAGGTAAATGCATTTATTTATGTATTAGTTAACACCTATAACCTAAAATTGGAGACTGGTGTATAAATATATGATTAAAGGTAATTTAGGGAAACTAGTAATACAACTTAATTATATAAAACAATTTAACAGTTAATGATTAAAACAGTAAATGGGGGGACTTAAAGAGAAGTGTTTCAGATAAAATAAAGTAAACCAAACTACCAAATTGCATCACTTTTTAAAGATAATTTAATATAGGACGCTGTGGGTAAGGGGGTAAAATTGTCCTCTGGTCTCCAATCAGTCAGTGGTTCAATTCCTAGCACCTGCAGTCAACATGTTGAAGTGTCTTTCTGTAAAATACTAAACCCCTAAATTGCTCATGCAATATTTCCTGCTATTTAGTCACACAATACAGTCATTACTGAAAAACGACAGAGTGAATTTGACTACTTAACTGCACACTGGCATATTGAAATGGGTGGTAAGCCTTGAAAACAAGGGCGGTACATTCCCCACCCTAATCTTACCCCTCCCAACTATAACCCCTTGCTGAAAAAGGCTTGTTGAAAGTCATGTTTGTATTTCTCAAAAGATGATATTGTTTCAGTATTGATACCAAAAATCCCATCAGAAGCAGTATCGTTTTTCGATACCTCGCCCTTTAATTTCAGGATCTTATGCTGCCATTTTGAGTCAGATCATTATCTGTATTTGACGTCCTGGAGAGTAAAAAATGAAGACCAAAAATCGCAACAACAAAAAACATAAGTGATGGCAATGGACCTTTTTGGCTGCAATTCGCTCTGATACCAGCTGTTTCAGCAAGTTAAATACAACACAGCACTGTAAAGGACTGGAAACCAGACATGACCCATAACACAAGTCAAATACATGCTGTAATTACTGTACATACAGTATTAAAACTGGCCGAAGCAGCTGTTTCCTGCTCTTTATACAGCTGGTAGAAATGGCAGGATTGGCCAAGATGCAGTACGTTTGAATGCTAAAAGAAGAAAGCACCTACTGTGAGGCGTGTAATACCTTTCATGATGCCCATAATTTAAACATATTTAACATTTGTACTAGTAAAAGAATCAGTTAAGCTCCCGGTTTAGATTATTCAAATAAGACTGAGACAGACAACTGTAACGTTCACTACCTAAATATCCAACCTGCATACCAAGTGTGTCGCTCAAGGACAGAAACAGCAACGCAGATCAAAGTGTTGGAATTGAAAAGTGTTGAAGAACCAGAAAAAGAGAGGGCTGGCAAAGGGGGGTGGGAGGGGGGAAGGCTTTCTAGCAATGAAGGATTCCGGCCGCTTTCTGAAAGTGCCCCTAATCCAGCCTTGACTCCATTACATGTGGGACACTTCTGCGATAAGCCCAACAATAGCAAAGGGAGCCCATCCCAAACAGCATCACGTTTGCCGACACACTAGAAACACAATTATTCACAAACACAAAAAAAGGGCAGTCACTGCATTTAAGGGGGGGGGGGGGCAATTTCAATTTCAGATATGGCTCCAGACGGAAACTGGGCCACTGCAGGCTTTGATGTCTTAATTGTGTGTGTTTTTTTTAATACCAAAGGATTATTGATGGAGACAGGAAATGGAGATGGTGTGAATGAGACAAGAAAACAGGAGAAGGGAAGAAAAGAAGAAATAGGACAGCCAGAGAGAAGAGGAATGAAAGGATGGAGACAAGCGCAGAAAGAGGCTGGAGAGACTGACAAATAGACCAGAGATGTAGGAGAAAGAGTGACAGAGGAAAGTACTGTGCAATCCCAGTTGAATAGGCCTTGATTAACTGTGGCATGGGGTCAAAGCGGGGCCTCTGTCTGCTGAGGCCTGGCTTAGGAAAATTATACTGTATGTGTGTGTGTGTGTGTGTGTGTGTGTGTGTGTGTGTGTGTGTGTGTGTGTGTGTGTGTGTGTGTGTGTGTGTGTGTGTGTGTGTGTGTGAGTGAAACTGTAATTTGTACTACTTAGACATGTGAATACAGTTTGTAAGAGATCAAATTCAACAGTTTTTTAATGGTAAGTTTACGGGGTATGTGTATATCTGTGTGAAAACACAGCAAAACCTCACAAAACCTTCGTACGGTCCGCAGAATATATCGTAAAACATTATGCTCTACAGCTACATCTAGGAGACGGTTAGCTTAGCTTAGCTTAGCTCAGCAAAAAGAGTGGACGCAGGAGAAATCTGCCAGACGAATTAAATTCCAACACATCACACATCAACAACTTTCAAGTGTCCAACGAACTAAAGATTAAAAAACAAACATTATTGCTGGTGATAGTGTGTGTTAGCATGTTAGCCTACATTTAGCTTTACATGAAATGTACACTAACACACTTTTCTCTGTCTCAATACTCGAGTGCTATTACATTGTACTCGACTTGAATTGACTTTATTTTTCTGGTCTTTTTGTCAAATGTGAATTTAAATGTTGATGTCTTTGCGATATATTGTTCTCAATGACATAAAACCTTTATCTTACTAAGACACAGTGGTAGGTTTAGAGCTCCCATGTGAATGAAAGTAACTTTAAGGAAACAATCGATGCGTCTCAACTGGATACTTCCCTTGTTGTGAAGTGTATACATTTTGGTAGTGTTGTCTCAAATCGCACGGAGCTGCTGGTTTCTAATTGGAAGTGAATACAGCCGTTAGCTATCTAGCTAGCATAGTTATCATTTTCTGTAGCAAATCATTACAGACTGATAAAATGAATAGTTTATTTCCGACACCAGGACAGAAGCATGTCTATTAAATCGTAAAAAAAAAACATGTTCGTTTGTATAATGCCGTGTTCACTGGAGCACATGCAATCACAGCATTCCTGCCGCTTCCATTCTGGTGAAACGGTGATTGTTGAGTGTAAGAAATGTCGAGCTTTCCACAGTCTTTCAACCTAAATGAGTGCCCCATCCGAGTACTCATAGTGCACTGCATTTTGAAATGTTGACATTTCAACAGCAAATGTAAGTAAAGAAGTATGCAAATTGAGCAGCTATAATAAAATTTAAAAATGTACACGTTTGTGCATGCGCTTATCTGCGAGTCTGTGACAGGCCTTACCTGGGGGCTAACGCTGGGGCCATATCCCATACCAGGCGAGTTCATGGAGTGGGGGCCCATGGGCGAGCTGATGACGGAAAAGGGTGATGTCAAGCCGTTCATGGGCGAACTCAGCGTGCTGATGGGAGAGTGCAGGGAGCCCGAGTGCCCCATGGACGTCGGGCTTAATAGAGACGGGTGCATTCCTCTGTGGGATGTGGGGGAGCCCAGGGGCGACGAGGTCAGATGGCCTGAAGAGTCTGGATGGTAAAGATAAAAGAAAAGAAAATAAATTAGACATTTGACATATTCATTGGTTGTTCAAGTTTTATAACTTTCACAGCTTTAATTTTCTAACACCATCTTTTCTCAACATGTTGTTTATGTACACCTTCAGATTTATTAAAAGGACCATTTTCACACTTGAGCTCATTTGTGTTTTTGCCTCCTTTGAGTGGCTGGCACCAAGTATCCAACACATGTGGTGAAGAGTGAAAGCAGATGTTAACTCTCAGAACGGTTCAGGGAAATAGACAACTCGGCAGAAAACATGCAAGACAAATCAAACGATATGCTAGTCAACGGAGGCTGGTGTCTACAAAGTGGTTTTCCGTCCCTGTATGAAGGGTTTACCTTATCTCACTGCTTCCCTCAGGGATCTATGAGGACAGGATGTATATCTATAATGTATGTGGTTGATGAGTGGAGTAGTGGGCCCCGGAGAGTAAGGGGAAATCTGGAGTGACATTGAAGTCAGAGGTAGCTATAAGGATAAGGTCATGTGTAATGTAAAAGAGCTCATGTGCTGCTAAATCTAATCCTGACCTTGACGGAAAGGGCTCGTCCCATCAGCTGTCAACACTGAAGATACGGGACGGGAGGGAACGCGAGCACAGGCGGAGGATATATTGCAGAGAATTTGCAGACAGGTTGAATTTGCACTGATAAAAACTCCTTTCCTCCCGTCTCGTCTGCTGCCCATTTTTATCTGAATATACTTCTTATGATGGAGGATGGATCACTTCCCTCTTTGTGCTTTCATTTATTATCTCACATTTTTTTCCTTGCAAGTGTCTAATGTTACGGTGTTTCTTTGCTCGATCTTCCACAATGCAAATTATAGTCTATCTTTCTTTTAGTGACCAACTCTGTATTGCTTTATAGTCACAGAAGGAAACCAATATACAGATACACATTATGAAAATGAGAATACAAAAAAAAAATTAAATAAAGGATATGGAGTCCCTTGCCTAAGCCACCCCTTCCCACCCCTCTTGCCATTTCACAAAATCCTAAATGTTGCTTGTTTGCAATCATCTGAGTTAATCTTTTTACACACATTATAGCATTACAAATTCATAATCCCATTTTTTTTTTTTTTTTTACATAAAATGTAATCTTGTAAACTTAATTTGGGATTTTGAGAATTAGCTTAGTTTATATAATCACTATTAAAGAAGCAATGAGCAGTTCATCAAAGGAGGTTTATCTACGATTCACTGATTTATTAATATTTTTTTTATTATTTCCATAATTTTCAAGCCAAATGCCAAAAATGTGATTGTTTTAGAAAGTATTCTATGTTATATTAAAGTTAATTAAATATATTTCCACATTTTTACTGGACAAACCTAAAAATAGACCATATTTACAAGAAAATGGGTGTATAAAATCATAATAAATACAGTCAGATGAAGTTATATAAGACCTACACCTCGTGACCATTGCCATACAAGCATTTAAAAAACCTCCCCAGCTTAAGTTCACCTCTGATAAGCCCTCTGTCCTGGCATACCCTCCTTGTTCACCCTGTCCTATTTTGACAGTGCAACTTTGTGCAGCGGGGACTATTATGTAATAAGTGTGGCTTGTCTATCACACTCCCGCGTTTTCATAAGTGACCAGGTTCCTTTGTTTCCTCGCGGAGGAATAAAAACTGATGGATGGCTCATTTAGACGACAGCCTGGTCCACTTCACGGCTTATTTTCCTGGAGTGCTTCGTCTCCGTCCCAGCTGACTATACAGGAATTCCTTTTTTAGTGCGTGTGTGTTCTTTGTGGTTGACTAAAGCAGGGAATCTTTGCATTGGATGCCCCCATGCATCAGCAATCCTCAGAGCAGCAACCTAGCTGGCAGCTCCGCCAAGCCAAACACTTCCTGCACATCCTGCCTGCCTCACAAGCACTTCCTGCAAGCGCACACATACACAAATGGGCCTTGTCCCTCTGAAAACAAATACGCATCCTTCTTAATAAAGGGCTAACAACGGCTCTGCATCGAGTTGTATTAGTTCAGTGTTTAATCCTCTCACTGATACCCCTCGAGCTTCTCTTCTTCTGATTACTTTTTCCCCCCTAAAATGCGCCCACACACACACAAAAAAATTATAATAAATAAATAAAAAGCTCTCCCTGATCCAGCAATTCCCATAACCCTTTGCCAATTGGGTTTTAATTCAGGCAGATAAAGAGAGCTGTGGTATTAGGGTTGCCAATCTGCCATTGTGGGTCTCAGCAGGGGGGGAGCTCGGCTGACAAGAGTCCCAGCAAGGCTCCCTCTGGAGGGGGGTGACGGAGACGGGCTGGGAGGTAGATCACATTGTTTACATCTCTTTCTCTCTCTCTCTCTGCCCAATTCATTCATTATGTCTCTCACTCGCTTTTTTCGGAGCAGAAAATTTACTGAGAAATCACCCATCATTCCTTCTGATCTCCTTTATCCAAATCAACATGAAGCTAACTGTAAGGCTGTCTGTGTCATATTAAATGGTCCTATTTTTGAAACGTCACTCAGAATATAAAGATATCTCAAAGCAAATGTGTGTGTGTGTGTGTGTGTGTGTGTGTGTGTGTGTGTGTGTGTGTGTGTGTGTGTGTGTGTGTGTGTGTGTGTGTGTGTGTGTGTGTGTGTGTGTGTGTGTGTGTGTGTTTATTCATGTTGGAGTTGGGTTGCCAGTGTAGGATTACAGTAGGATGAAAAGGACTCTGTCCTAATCCTCCCCAGAGAGGAGGAGAGGAGGAGAGAGGAGAGGAGAAAAAGAGGAGAGGCGAGGAAACAATTAAATGAGGGGAAGCAAGTGGATGAGATGAGAAGAGGAGAGGAAAGAGAAGAGGACAATAAACAAGAGGAGAGAAAGCCACAAGAGGAGAATAAAAAAGGGAATGAGAGGAGAGAGAAGACATTAGAGGAGAGGGGAGGAAACAACTAGATGAGAAGAGAGAAGAGAGCATTTGAATTAAGGAAAAAAAGAGAAGGATAACAAGGAGATGAGAGGATACATTAGAGGAGAGGAAAAAAGGAGAAGGAAAAAGAAGGAGAGAGAAGACCTTACATAAGGAGAGGAAACAACATGAGGAGGGAAAACAAGGAGATCAGAAGGACCAGAGAGAAGAGATTGGAGGAAACAACTAGAGGAGAGGAAACAAGGACACAAGAAGAGAGGAGACGACAAAAGATAAAAGGATACGAGGAGAGGGGGACTTATTAATTATTTAAATTCAGTTAAATTGTGACACAATGATACTCTGGGTTTTTTCACATGCAACCTGTGGAACTGAAAAGTGATGCACGATTTACCAGCAGTCCTGGGGAAACACGGTGACCGTGTTTCATAAAGTACACATGCCCGCAATATTAGATAAGAGTGTGATAGAAAAGCAAACCAGTGAGCAGGGGCAAAGCAGGGTAATAAAAACGATTGAAGCCTCCGAGAACTGGGTGGCAGTCGTCCACAAAAAGCTTGAGTCGTGTTTGGATACGGGTTAAAGTGCTTCTGTGCCTCCGCCTGTCAATTGGCCTGGATCGCTGGGCACACAAAAGCACAACTGACAGTTACAAATAAGCAAATTAGGGCCCATCTTCCAGGCCGGCGCAGACAGAGCCCTCCACTTATCACTTCTGTAGTCCATACAAGCATCTCCTATTTCTAAACAATGTTCCCCTCCCTCGCTCTCGCCTTTCTCCAGCTTTTGTTCTGACGTTGGGTGTGATTACACGGAGGAAAATTTGCCAATTTGCTTTCTGCATGTTGCTGGCTCGCGTATTTGGAATATGAGAAATGGATGATTGAGACAAGGACGGATGAAATGGGACGATGCTGAACAGGAAAAATGACAGCGATCACCCCAACGCTTGAAACAACCTTTGTTTACGGATTTTCTGACTGGTGAGCTGTCGCGGTTGGGATATATGGCCGTCATTTACCAGGAAAACAACACCATCTGTCATTGGTTCGGCAACAAAAAGGAAGAACTACCTATAAAAAGTGTGTTATGAATGAAAGAGAATTGTGTTGTGACAACAGAAAGATGCATGGGTGTGAATGTAAGTTGGATCCAGGCAGAAGAGTTTTATATTTACACTATGTCACTAAACCCCAAATTGATGGCGGGGGAACGTACATCCAGAAGGAACACAGCACAGGTTACACTATGTGTCAGCTAACAGACACTTTGGGGAAAGGTGGCAGACTATAGGCTGAGTGGGCCGGAATCAATATCACCACCTCCCCTCACCTCTGAATTACAGTGTGGGTTAAGTGAGACACAAGGCTTGATTTATAGTTCTTCTGAAAGTTTTGTTTCCCATGTTGGATTGAGAACATGACAAGGAGCCTAACATAACTGGGTTTTGTCAATTATTAATGTGACAGAAGAAGAAAGAAATGTACTTCTGCTGCGAAAACAAATCTAAAACAACATGTATTTGTTGGATCCCCTATTCATAATGTTATCTCACACTTAATCTACTTTCTTAATGCCTTTCTGATAGCTAGTGTAATATGCTCGCTAAGGCACAGCCTATGTGTATGGCACCTGGCTGTAAACGTGTTTGGTTTTTAAAGTACCTCATAAATCGACTTGAATACACCGTATCTAATGATCTCTTCAGGACTGAAAGGAATCCAGCAGAGGAAATTCCTCTCGTTGAAAAGCTCATATGCAAATGTAATCTGTTATGAAAAAGGTTACAACCCAAAAAGATTATCATCCACTGCCCTATCAGAGCTTTATACAGACTACAAATGACTCAGCTGACTGCAGAGCTAACACCAATGGTTGCACTTACCAACCCATGAGCTCGTGTTGCCTCTGCCAACAGCAAAGTATGATGCATTATAGATGGGAAGTGCACCCCTACACCCCCTGTTAGCCTGAAGTATCCCGAGTGCAGATGAAACCTCAATATCTGTCTTTTTCTTACTTGTGTTTGAATGAGAAGCTCAATAACTTCACACTCTGTCTTTTTAGCCTTACTTCTAAACAATGCATCTTCATTTTCTAAAATTCACATTTACAGTCATAAGCATGAGCTAAGCACAAGCAGACAGATGCTCATTTCTCAGTGCGCAGCTAACTCTCCTCCTCTATTATTCATCTAGTGGTGCCACGGGGGAGATTTAGTGGAACACGAGGACGTGGGATGCAGCAAAAACAGAAAAGACAGAGCTCGTAAATCTCAGTAAATCACATACTGTCCGGTTTGCCATTTTGACTTTAAATCTTCTGCTTATGATCAGTGGAATCAATAGTCACCATCATAAAGCTTTGGGCGCTCCCAGAAGGATGCATTGAGGACGGCCAGTTTTAGGTTAATACCCCTATAGCTTTTATCCAATCCTGCATTCTCTTGAGACTTTGATAAAGCTCTTGCTACAGCACAATCAAACAAAGAAATGATAATTCAGCCTAGCTCCATGCAGATCCCAGAGCTCAAAATGGGCTTTTCTATACCATTCTGCTGGCCATGGGTCAGCCGGGGGATGATGCCATTGGCGAGACAGCAGCCAGGAAAAAAACGGTCATTTCATGGATTGACTTTGGCGCAAATGAACCATTCATCATGAGTCACTTGCACCTGTACTGAGGCATAGGCAAACTTTCTCACAGTAAGGCTCGGATAAAAGCTGTGGCCTGTCAACAATAAAGCAACCCACTTTCTTTTTGACTTTATCTGTTGATTTGATATCTGTTATTATTCACAGGGATGTTTAGGAGAGGCAGGTGAGTCCGTTTTTGAAGTGCGCAGAGCAACAGAGCATAGTCAGAATGAAAGCCTAATCATTCGAAATATCTCAGTATGTGTTCACAGGAAGACGAGAGAAGCGGGGGGAAAAACATTCAACAAAAAAACCCAAGAGATACAGGCGGTTGCGTGAATCCCAAAATAACACAGAACTCGGTATAACAGCTTAATTTCCACCGCTGATGTCTTTCTCACCATGACGACAGCAGGCTGATGTTTTACTCAAATCGTCCGCGAGGCTATGTGTGTGTCTTTCATAAAAAATACCATTACTCATCAGCCTTTTTGTTCTCAGCATCATACTTTCTATCTGTGTTTTGATTAAACACCAATGTCAACATGTTGGGAGCGTACGTTGGCTCATTAATCTGGAATGTCTCCCTACTGTTTTCCGCTGTATAAACAGAATAATCTGCTCCCTTCAGTTAAGGTCCAAATAGTAAATATCCCAGTCTGATGTGCTTACTCGATGGATATGGGGGAGGGTGTGTGTGAGGAGAAGTGTGTGTGTGTGTGTGTGTGTGTGTGTGTGTGTGTGTGTGTGTGTGTGTGTGTGTGTGTGTGTGTGTGTTAAGGGATGGGGGGGTTGGTTGACCGGACTATAACATATCCTCATACTGCCTGTTCTGCAGCACCTCTTTTCACCCTCTGTCTGAAACCAGAGCCCAGTCTGCTCTGATTGGTTAGCTTGACAGCTCTATTGGGATAAGACAATCGCTTAGAGAAGTCCCGGCCTTTAGCCTATCATGTACAATGTGTTGGAGCACTAGCCAATAGAAGTGGAAGTGTCACAACATGATGTCACTATGTTGCGGATGTAAACAAAGCAGCATTTTTATTTAGATTCAAAAACTGAATTTAAAATTGAATAAGCTTCAGAGGCAGCCCAATCATCAATCAGTCATTTTTTTAATCTATATCTTTATATCACAAAGTACACATGTGTCTCGGGGGGGGGGGGGGGGGGGGGGGGGGGCGGAAATATAGCATGTGGGTGGGGATGATGCAAGACATGAATCAATAAAAAACAACACCTGTTCTCTTCTTGTGTATTTTTCATGTAGCCTACTTGAAAGCTTTTTTTGTCCGTTGAACAGACAAGGCGTTTGAGTGGTATTTCTGGTATTAGTCAGACTGGTGGCACAGGACACTGGTGGTAGATGACTGATGTTTCACTTCTGGAGCCAATTATAGTCAGTGGTAACTTGCGAATGGTTCTCTCTCTTATATATAAGTAGGCTAGATGACAGCAAGATAAAAAAAAAAAACCCTTTTCAAAATGAGTATGCAAACCTGGGACTGATCAGAAGAAATGTTGCTGCAAAACAATGCACCAAACAGCCAGAGATAAATGAGAAGTTGCAGATGGTAACATTCAATCAGCACCTCTGAGACTTGGAACTAAGAAAAGGACATCACAGCATTATTAATGCACAAAGGATGCATGATGAAAACAGGGTTTTGTTCTTAGTTGTTTGTTCCCCTGTGGTCTTTGTTTTTTTCATAATCCCTGCACATGCAAAGATCCACAACAGGAGAATATCATACATTATGTTCACAAGGTGTTTTTCATCATTACAATAAATGAGCCTTGACGAAAGAGCAACAATTCATGTGATGAAGACGGCGTTTGCTTTACAGTGATTAATGTGACGTCAGCAACTACATCTCCACTTTTTTGACAAAACAAAAGTATCCAAGTGTCTGCCAAGGCCCGTATAAGAGTCCACAAACCAGCGTAAAAGAGATAGCTAAAAAAACAAAAACGTAATGTGTGATAAGTGGCAAAAAAGAGTCAAAACAGGCCACCCATAATTTCACAGTAGGTGGGCCACTAACAACCATCATTTGATGCAGTGTTGATATAACCCGATTCTTTTTGCATGCTGTGACAAATGCCCTCATTAAAGACTTAATTCTTTCCCTCCCACCTCCCTTTGACTCTTTTTCTGTCTCTCGCGGGCCTCACTTTATTTTCCTCCCATTTCAATTCATTGGCCTGATAGCTTGGGTTGAAAGTGCCAGCTCCCGAGCCCGCCGGTGCCCTCTGTGACTCTTAAGTGTCTGAAGAGGCCACGGAGCCGCAGCAGGCCGTGGCTAGGTGCCAGCTAAGCCGCAGATTATTGGCGCTATTGCTCGCTGTGCCCTGGCTGCCAGCGCTCTGATCTGCTGATATGGTCTAATTGTTCTCTTTAGCTCAGGGGTGATATACCATCTCTCCCCCTTTCAGAGTTTGCAGCAAACAGAGCTGCGCCACACGAGGCTGAACAAATGCTGCTGAGAGTAGCAGACTGAAAATACCTGAGTTTAAAGAATCTGACATACTGTTCGTCATGTTGTGGACTTATACACATTGAGATGAGCTATGGGAAACTGTAGGACAGTTTGGTTTAGTAAAAGCTACTATTAAAAAGTGTGTTTTTTGCAGAGTATGATATCGATTTCCTTATTCATCAGGACTTAATTTGGGGAAAGATGCCAGCCTCTAAAGACAGAACAAGTGTACTTACCAATATTGGTATTTAAACATCAACTACAAAGGTGTATAACTTCCAATTTGATAGCCTACAAAGGGTGATCATCAGATTACGAAAAGGCTATTCCGAAAACGCAAACCCTCACCCAAAATGCCCTTATAGCAGAGAGGTGGTCTCCTCTCAGAGTATAACCAAGTGTATTTTATTTAACATATTGCACCTTTCCTATTGCTGCCTCTGAATTCATCAGAGTGACAAGTAAAGAGACTGACACAAAGAGAGAAAAAGAATACTGAGAAGGAGATGCATTACAAAGACACCAGGAGCAGCGACGGACAATGGCAGTTGATAAAAAAAAATTGCATGGAGCGATAATTACCACTGCAGCCCGCAGAGCTTGCTTTAATGGAGGAAGATTACATTTGCAACCACTGCTCTTCAGGTCTTTTTGAGGGCTTTTTACCTTATTGGAAACATGGCTGCATATCAAGTAGCCAGGGGACCGAAGTGAATACATGTTAAGAGCAAGAACAGGATTTTTCAAAATGAAGTAAAGACTGATTTTTGACGTCCAAAAACGTTGAGACTCTAAATGTTATCCTTGTGGAACCCCTTCCATTGAGTAAATAGGTTGGCTTTCTTTTGTATTATAGAATAAGCTTAAAGAAAAATCTGATATGTGTGCCGTTAAGCCTCTCATATCTGAGGCGGTTGTGTGAATCCCAGTAACCGGGGCAATGCAAGGCCGTCAGGAAGCCATGATTCATCGAACTTCCTCTTTTGTTGCACCCAGAGATGAAAATCACAACACAGGCCCTTATCTGGCTCGCTCACTGCCAAAACACACTTGAAGGCACATGGCCAGAGCATATACTATACACACAAACACAGAGAGATAATAACCTGACTCCCAAACACAAGATTAGGTGTAAAAACCGCAGCAGCTATAAGAGGGATCCGACAACATAGCTTTTATTAGAATTTTGACAACATTTCTTGCCATGTTGATGCATTACCAAGTGCCATGGTAACCTTTCTGTACTGAAAATATTGATGTTAAAAAAATAGTGAGGGTCGCTTCCGAACATTTAATCTGCTAGCAAAAAAAGTCTTTATCTGCAACGTGTCATGGGTCGGGCAACCAGTCAAACCAAGGTTAACCATTAGGGCAAATCACCTATTTAACATAAAAATAAGCCTACTAGTAATGGCTGCTTAAGAGATTGAGCTATTTTCTAGGGTTAGCTTACCACCTGCATGCTTCGGGAGAATTTATAAAATGATTAAATAATAGATATCCTGCTTACCTAGATTAACCCCATAAAATAAGTATTGTCCAAGGAGCTTTCTGATAAAGTTCTGCTCAGATTGTTATTTCATGGTGATATGCTTAGTGGCTACAGCCTTCTCTTGATTTACTTATATCACACATTAAAGTGACAACAACCAATGGTATTTAACCAACCACTCAGCTCCCAGTCTTCAACTGATCACACTTTTAATTCGGACATCATTATCAGTGGGCCATCGTAGTTACGGAAATAAAGGTCATATTGTCAAGGGCTTGGTTTTAATTTTGCAACCTCATATAGTACCATAGGAAACGGTCAGCCACGGCTTGCCCATTTCCTTTATTTCCATTTCTTTTTATTAAGGAAGAACGTGGGAAGTCTTTTGGTGGGGCGTGCAGTTAGACCCAGTCTTTCAAAATTCTGCATCTTAAACCAAAAGGTTAATTTAAGTTTTATTCATAATTAAACATTTACACTTCCTTGTAAATGAGGGAAAAACAGCCGCCAATGTGTAGGAGTGAAAGATAAATTAATCTACAATGTGCGTCCATTCGCTTTGTAGGCGTCTGGCTATGAGTCAGCGGTCAAAAAGCCATCAGCATGTGGAGACTAATTATGCCAATTACTAACCGAGGGAAAACAAACTGTCCCTTCCATCCGTTGACATGAACATGAGGAATGTGCCGCTTGATGACTTGTTTGGAGGCAGCAGGTGACGGGTGGTTTCCATTTTTATCGATGACGCATCCAAAAAGCATTAAAAGAAGAGCGCTGTGTCTAGTGGGTGTTAGATCCTGTGCAACACCTGGATTGAGCCCGAGGCAGATGTTGGTGAAGACAACGCCTCACGTATAAGCCCCCACCCCCCCCCCCCGAACTCTCGTGACAGTGGGTTGTTAGAGGCAGTATCACGGCCCATAAAAATGGTTACACATGATTTAAGACAACAGATCCTTTTCAATAAGCGTCAAAAACTCATACAAGCATAGGTTTTGGGACACGAAACCATATCGGAGACTTTTTTTTTTTAAAGAAAGCTTGAATTCTTGAGTTATATTACAAATGTTGTATACATTTTCTCGCCTCTGATTATTATTCTTTTGTGAGGTGCTGGTCTGTTTGTAATGAAATCCAAATGGAGAGGGTTGTGGCTGCTGGCCCTGAGCTGGGACTACCTCCCCCTTTCTCTTTGTTCCCCCGGGGAACATGCATGAGATAAAGGGAAGGGGGAGGATGAGATAGATGGATCGATAGATGGACACAGAGAAGGACAGATAGAGAGATTCATAGATGGATAAGAAACATTCAAACGAGGAGCGGGAGGAATAGAAAGTCTCAGAGAGAGCTGGAGACCCTGGGGGCCGGGCGGGAGGGGATGGGATGGGAAACTATGTGTGTACGTGCTGCAGGAAGAGGCCTCGCAAGCTTGGGGGGGAACACACGTGCCTCAATAGGAGAGGTTGTGGGGGGGTAGTATGTCCTGGCGAGTGTGTGTATGTGTTATTGTCACTGGAGGAGTGTACTTTGGATCGGTGTATCGGCTCGCAGCAAACAAATAACATAAAATCCTGCAGGGTGGAGGCGCGGGATCCGAGGGAAGCGGTATCCAAGAAAAATAAACAAAATCATGAAAATATAGTCGCAGTGACTGATGAGGCCCGACCTCTACACCCCCCGACCCGCCTCATCCGCCCCCCTTCTGTTGCTCTATTGCACACAGACAGCCTGTCCGGTACACACAAAATCAATTACCTTTTGGCCCGTTATCAACTAAATAAGTAGCATGGACAACTCAACCAGCTTATGCCAACAGAGTAACCCTATTCCACTGAATGCTGTTTCAAACGCAGATTTTATTCAGCTGGAAAGTTTCAAAAGAGCTCTTTACTAATTCTACACGCACTCACACTGCTCCATCCAAATCTGTTTTTATACTTGTATGTATTTGTGTGCATATTTTCTGTTTCTTCATCTAAAGCAAGTTTTAGTCTTTTATTGAGTCCGCAGAGTCCTGTTTTCAACATGTTTCAGAGTTAATGTTAGGGCTGCAACTGAGAATCAATTATAATAGTTATTTTTCTCTTTTTTAATTCATTGGACAATCACTTTAACTCAGTGGACATCTTTAAACGACAGCCAAAGACACATTTCTTTAGATTAGCTTATTATATGCGACGCACGCCTGTTAAATGGTGTTTTAGTCTTTATAGTTTACCTACTTTCATATTGTTTTATTGGTCTTAAAGGGTTTTCATTAGTATTATTTATTTTTATGTTGGTCTTTTTGTCTAACCAAAGGTCTTAATACAAAGATATTCTGCACACTTGCAAAGATAGAAACAGAACAAATAAGGGTCGTCTGTGACTGGATAGATTCCTATCACTCGATTTTGTTAACTTATTTATCAGTTTTTTTGTTCAAAGGGTTTCTTGAAATGAAGTCATACAGCATGAATAAAGCGTATAATTATGATTGTCTTGTGAAATATTCAAGGTGACTCAAAATGAACATTGAGTCAATTAATTGAATAAGAGGGGGCCGTTCCAGAAAGTTTGCTGAAGGTCCGATAGTATCACCCTACCCTGAGTATTCATGAGTTTCCATTAAAACTTGTCAAGTCAAATAGATTTGGAAGCGCAGTTCTTTGTAACTTGCACGAGTGTTCTCTGTCAGAGGGAATGATCACAACTCAAATTGTCTGAGTGTGGTGAGATAATGTTCAGGCTTGATTCAGATCAAACAGTGATGTGACTCTCTGGTGAATTAGCAGCACGGGCCATTCTTCAGTGTTGTACGCATGTTTTGAAAAAGTAGCAACCAAGCACAAAGGTGGTCAAATGAAGCATCGTCAGCCTTCGTGTTTCATTTTTCCTACCCTCCCTCTCCTCTGTCCCTGTTTCCTTTCATTTCTCTCCACGTCTTTCTTCCTGCCTTCTCTGCTCCTCAGAGGGACTCCCCTGGGGTGGAGAATAATCCCAGTTTGGAGCAGCGGGTCTTTCATGTCCTGGGAAGACGCGCTGGTGAGAGTGCTGCCAACTCTTTTTCCTCGCCAGAGATACCTATATCGGCTTCAGGGCTCTTTCTCTCACT
This sequence comes from Eleginops maclovinus, assembly GCF_036324505.1. NCBI lineage: Eukaryota > Metazoa > Chordata > Actinopteri > Perciformes > Eleginopidae > Eleginops > Eleginops maclovinus. Next base: position 5,744,216 of record NC_086356.1, read on the forward strand.
GCCCTCCCTTCTCTATACTTCACCAATGTTTATGTTTTCCTTCATCATGAAACCCATTGGTTGTGGTGGGGACATGACAAACACTGCTAGCTTGTGTTTAGACAGTCCAAACACAACACAAACACCTGGGAGTCGACCTATCTCTAGCACTGACTGCTGCTCCGGTCTTTTGTATGCTCTGGGTGTTTCTGAAGAGCCTCGAGAGGAGGGCTGCTTCGGTGGACTTCTGATCTCCAAAACAAAATAGCAACACTGAGGCTGACATGTTTTTCAAAATAAGTTTATGTATTGCAGCAAACCAACTTGGCAATTACTTCTCAATTGATCCTGACCCAGGACCTGAATTCTACGCCTGAGCAAATTCATTCTGTTCTTACTGTCAACTTAGTCAGATAAAAGTAAGGATAGACCTTTATGAAACCCATCACACTACAGTAGAATACATTACAAATCCCCCTTCTACTCAACCAGCTGGGTTATTCCATTGTCTATACTTAAGAAAATGCAGCTGCTTTGATTCCAAACGTCTTTTACAACTTTCTTTTTCTTCTTTCCAAGTGTATGCTCATGTCATTATCTAATAAATGAGCTTTCAATGTACTGGAGGCTAAATCACATAAACAAGAAGAACATCAGAGAATTTCATGGATTTCATTGGTATTTCTTCTAGAGGAGAAGGCTAAATTGACTTATCATGTAAAAACACGAGATAAAGTAATGAGATTCCCAACATTATCCTTAAAGAACATAACAAACAATGGCTTTCATTTAAATTATCACAAAATATTTGGCCAAGAACTCCTTTTTCAGTTCTTCAAAGAGCTAATTTGTTAGCTTGCTGCCAATGTAAAGACAGCTGTTTCAAGAGATACTTGGAACTGTAACATAACTATTAAAAGAACACTTGTCCTATATATATTTAAGGCAAGTTCTACATACAAACACAGGCAAAGCTTTCACACTTTTAAAAAGGCAACAAAATGAGTCATTTTTCCAGAGCCTCACCACTGAACAATGGTCCCTTAGTCCTATCAAAAGGTTGCTTTACTGCAAGTTACTATTTTTCCGATGATGCAATGACGTAACGCACATTCGCTGTGACATTTGTGCTGGGAAAGTCATTTTCTGGACGCTCCATTCCCCTGCGATAAAATCCATATTTCACTCTGCCTGTGCCTCTCGTGGCTTGGATGCCCTGGAATTGCGTGTTGGGATTGGCTTCACGACAGAGGCCAAACAAAGTGGGTGTTATGATTGGCATGGACAGCCATGCTTGAGAGAAACAGGTGTTGCTCATTGGCTCGTGCAGATGTGCCCATAGTTGCAGAGGCTCGCAATTGGTGGAGGAAAGACACCACCGCTCGGGGGAGGAAGCTGCCGATGCCGGGCATGTTTGTGGGTATGGGATGGCCAAGGCTGAGGGAGGGGGAGTGTGAAGGGAGGGGGGGAGTAGGGCGCCGCAGAGAACAGACCACCTGGATCATGGGCCTCAAAGGCTGGCCTGACAGAGTCAATCTGAACAACAGTGAACAGAAGACAGCCAGTCTGCTGACTTCCCCTCTCTTGCATTTTCACTGGCAGCAGTCCAACAAACACACGCCATCCAGCAAAACTTTCAAAAGGAGCTTCAGCTTGGGTTTTTCCACTGAGTTAAAGGGGATTTTGTTTTTTAACTCTACCCAGTGAAAAGAGAAAGTCAATGAGAAGGCTAAAAAACTACCAAAAATAGACACACATCAGTAAGTATAAGGATGCATTCAAGAAACAATCCTAACTCTTGGAGAAAACAGGGTTGCATGAAGCCGTTTGTAGCTTTTGGTAACACAAATGTTTAGCATTATTATATGCATCCCTAAATCTGGGATGGTTGATGAAAAGTCACAATCTTAAGTGACAAGAAAACAATCTTTTATCAAGGATTTTTCCTAGAAATTAAAGAAGTTTGCTGCACTACAGTCAAAAAACCTAAGCCTTTCTGTAAATAGAAAATTGATGTGTAAACAGGGTACATTAACTCCTATTGCAATTTGACTTATCTTCAATTTAGCACTAAAAGATTTATTTACAAGCTAATAAGACTTGATCATAAACTTGAAAGTCAATCCAGAGTTTGTGTTTCCAAAAGCACTCCAAAAAGCCGTGAAGGATTTTGACAGACTTCCCAGTGTATTGATGCCATTTATGGTCCACGTGGGCTGTCACCCATTTATCAATCCTTAGCTCCTGCCCTCCCCACCCTTTGCACTCGTCTGAGCCTTTACATTACGTAGTGAGGATGACCTGGCCTGACCCCCCCACACTTGGCCTCCGTCAAGTCAATGCAAGGGCTTCAGATGTGGTGCAACAGGAGTTATTTCCAAAGCCTTTTCCTCACATCCCTATTTTGTTTTGACATAACTTATTTTCCCTGCCCTGGTGACCCTGCATCCTCCTCTATGAGCTCATTCGGCCGTGACTAACAGGGGTCCTCGGGGTAAAGAGGGTGTGGGATTCCTCCTCTTTCCCTTATTGCCTTCAAGGGTACTGTGTGAAAGAGGGGGGGTAGGAACAAGGGAACACATCCAAACATCAACAATGGAGAAGCTTAGTCTGCAAACTAGTGGGAGGGGGCCACTGACAGATAACTGCTCAGCTCCTCATTGCCACACACATGCTGGAGTGTTTTATTTGGACTCATCCCTGTTTGAGCCTGGGATTCCTGGCTGCCTATCTCTCTGTACAGCTGAGAGAAAGCCTCGCCATGGGGGTGGGGGGGGGGAAGTCAGAGCAGGACGTTGAGGAGGACAGGACCCCCGCGGTCACACATTGCCTCTGGAGATAAGCGGTGAATCTTTGGCAAACACACACAAATATGCCTACCACAGAGATGTGATTAACATGCCAATTAGACCAGGAAGCAGCGGGCCTCAAGGCCTCCCTTTTTTTCTCCCCCCCCCCCCCTCTGAAGCCATAAATAGAACAAACCATGCAGATATTTTGCCATGCACAAAAGCACATTGCGCACAGGCATGAATGCATAAACATACAGATACCATGAAATGATCAACCAATTCTTTATTACCATACACTCTTACATCCACCCACGCACAACATACATATTTAGACATCAATAAGAAACATGGTTTGACACTTGTTTGCTCCCTGTGATAAAATATCTGGAACATATAGCGATACAGGATGTTAAGCAACAGTGCTGATTAAAAACAATGTGTTGTTTGGCTTCTAATAAACCAGTTTAGTGTTTTAATAGTCATGTTTTAATTATATATGTCAGAAAAAGTAACATTTCTGTCCATCATATGCTTTTTTTTATCCAACCAGAAAACAACAAAAAAATAAAATAAATGTTTGACATTTCTTTCCGAAGCTGGACACCAGTAAATGTGTAGAGTCTTCAATTAATGACTTAAAGAATCAATACATTACCAAAATAAAATAAAAAAGCAACTTCAACATTTTTACAGCTGAATCTGTTTACGTATAAACTATTGAAATAACATATTTCAAAAGTAGTTCATGTATTGAAGCATTAGAAATTTGCTCCTGGCCCTCACAAATCTAACTTCTTACCTGGAATTTTTTTTTGTAATAATTGATCCTGAAATTCAATACAACTCTGAGCGCTGATCAAATATATTTCTCACTTACAACTTAATCTGTTAAAAATTCATTATTGAAAGCTGATGATTGCCATGATCAAACCACAGCAGATGACAGTAGAAATATACTTATATCACAAGAAAAGAAAAAAATAAGAAGGACAACACCTCAGACACCTCTGTTTTCCGGGAGCCTTCAAATTACTATATTTTCCTATTTTCTAGCATTTTAAAGATTAACGGATTGAAATATCAAATATCTTCACTGATTATACAACAATTGAAGATGCTGCTCCACTATGGAATATCTTACAGAGTGACATGACGCTGAGATGAACCAATGTGAGCTCTGAAAGCAGCCGCTCGATCCTGAAGCTGACTGATAGCCGGCTGTGGATCCTGAGGGGCATCGGGAGTTTAATCACCCATAACCGCAATTACAGACGTACACGTCAGACTCATAAAGCACTGAAACAAGATGAGCGCCTCCCTCCTCGCCTCCCCTCGGCGCACATCAGCCAAATTCCACTAAAGCTTCGAGGAGGAGCGAGGGAGCTGTGGGCATAAACCGGAGAGGAAAAGAAAAGAGAGAGACATCCCTATTAAGCCTCCATTACAGTGAGAAATGCGGCGCATTAATTAGTGCTTTTAATACACTTATGAGCCATAAAACAAGTCGTTATGCACTAGTTGTTGTCAAAGTGAAGAGGTGTTTCCACTGAAGATATGTACGTAAAAGAGCCTTGAAATGCAAGATTCAAAGGACTACTGCACAAAAAGAAAACATTTACATATCTAATACGCAAACCCACGTACACACGCTCAAATGTAAAGGGTGCGCGTGGAAGTGCGCGAGAGCCCACACTCTTAATGATCACATAAAAGCTCATAGTACACCGTAAGACAGGCCTTAGGATGGATTAAGATGCAAACCTTTATCAGTGGGTTCCCACAATCCCCTGTAGAATATCTCGGCTCTCTGTCTTTCTCTTTTGCTCCACTCCCTCTTTCCATTTCCCCTATACCTCAGGGATAGCGCTGGGAGAAAAATGAAAAGGAGAATGATGGAGGATGGTAGAAGAAGAAGCAAAAACATAGCAGAACAAGTATGCTAATGGACAGGCAATGAGCAGGTCAACTGCTTTCCGACTCAGCTGCTTGACAGCGAAACAGCAAACAGGATTCGGAGTCGTCCTTGCGCTCATAATAAGTCAGACGCAAAGACTGCATTATGGAGGGTGAGATTAGTGAGTGGGTGAACGGGGTAGGCTGCCAGAGGTCAAGTCGTTGACATCTGCAGAGGGTTGACAGAATAGTGAAGGAGGCATCACATGATGAAAGAGATTAACTCTTTTATGTTGGCCGTGCAGTGGTGTTAGCAGCGTGTTAGCAGCAGCTGCCATCAGATTCTAAACTTAATTACTGGGTCACCCTAAACCAGATTTTTGCTTGAATGCACAACGCATTCTCATGATTGTGCACAGAGACTTGAGTTGAAAACAGTGGCGCTGGCATGACGTATTTTTGTAGGCCGACCTGGAAGTAAGCTGCACATGGGTTCCGTCGACAAAAAAGCAATGCAATTTCTCCATAGGATTTTGGAATATTGTAAAAAATAAATGCTGATGTACTTAATGTCGTAGAACAAAACGTGATCCATCTCTCTAATTTGCATCAAACACAGACCTTATTTCGAGCTACTTTCCAAAATCCTATGGAGAAATCCCATTGACTCTGAGACGAGGGAACCGGAAGTGGTAAAATGTAAACTCACTTCTGGGTTTTAGGACTCGTTCCTGCACCGCTCTATACAAATACGTTTAGTAAAAGTGGTGTTTCTACGCTTAACTTCCACGTGATACAGCCGTCATGTGATTAGTTGCATTTGAAATCACTTTGATGCAGGTGCAGGTCACTAATGGTAGCGCTTCTGCCTCGTCGCTCTCTTCATAGAAACACTACGGCAGTGTTGTTTTCATTTGAAAGTGTCTTAAGGGTTTTGCCTTCATTTCCAGAGCCAAGTGCCAGACCAAAATCCCCCCCAAAATGAATCTTCCATGGATAAAACGAAGGAATGTAATAAAGCAAAACTTCACATTTAACAGATGGAACCAGAAGATGTGAAATCACAACCCAATGCTAAAAATGGTTTCATCTACAGTAAGCAAAGGGATGAGAGGGCTGATGCTTTTCAGAGGATCAGATTAACAAACCAAGCAAACAGGTTCCCACACTACCAATAGAGGGCCAATTTACACCTTTCCTCTATGATGTTTAAGAGACAAGCTTCAGAGACAACCTTTGAACTCCTTAGTTGACCGGGGGGAGCAGCGGGTCACAAGATCACCAGAGCAGTCAATTCATGAGACGGTGGCTGCACAACGCCGCCTCTGTCTCCTCAAACACGGCCCCCCCTTCCATAAATAAGCCCTCCGCCAGGGGCGATGAAACTATATGGACGTGAACATCACAGGAAAACATCCCCTGTTCCCTCGTCATCCCCACTCGCACAGACCTGAGTGTTTTTTCTCTCGGCTATCGTCAGCGAAACCTTCCCCCCCGACCCCGCATGATGGGTTGCGATTGACTCTTCAGCTGCACAATGATGCGGGATAAAGAGGTTTAGCTGCCCCCCCGTGTGAAAGGTCAACGTCTCTTTTTGGCGCAGGCGAGCGCATACTGTGTAAACAAGACAGGCAGGAGGATCAATCACAGAGACCGTATTTATTGGCTTAGTTGGCCCTAGAAGTACATCCGCTGGAAACATGATTCGGGACTAATCGCATGGAGAGAAAGAGGAAGAGAAGCTGAAAGGGAGGGAAAGAAAACAGAGACGAGGAGACAAAGTTAAACAGTGAAAAAGGAAGGAATAGAAAAGGGAGGATTGGGAGGAAAGTATGTTTCTGTTTCTAATATCAATTCATCCTGGAGTGGAAATGTGAGAAAAGTGTTACAAAAAGGAAAACAAAAAGCCAACTACCTTGACCAGAATCTGGAAAATCCAACATACAAGTTTCTTTGAACTCTGTGTGTGAATAAGATTCTTGTCATTTATGATTTCCAGATTTGTGCGTTCACTGCCAGTGTTTCTAATTTTCCCTCATTTCTTAGGCATGACTTCCCCTCTACTTCCCAGCAGCGCACAAACAGGAAGGCAGGGCCCTTTTGTCTTCCTGATTTGTTGCGCTGAGGGATTTGTAATAAAGAACATGGAAGTAAACATTCAGATGAACTACAAACTTGTCACACGGTCTTGTCCTGTACAAAGGTACGGGTTTGATCGTGAATAACGTAACTCGTGTATATCGTTTAAGTTTACATGATGGGAGCAGCAGTAAAGAAACGTAGATCTGTCAAACAAAGGTTATTCAAAATGACTACATTAAATGGTGTTTTACTCCTGCACAACTTATGGGACTCGCAAAGAACTTGAATAAAGGGGGTGAACCACAATACCAGCAACTAGGTGGTCAATAACAATACTAGCAAAAACACATATTTCTCAAGACCATCTCAATTAGACAACAATCCTTTTGACCTCTCGACACACTTCCAAATTCACGTTAGAATACTGGTTTTAATTAGTTTATAATCCCTTGCCAAAATTTGCATTTTACAAGACTAAATTTACTAAAATTACACATTATTAACACATAATGATAACATGATTATAGTTTACCTTTGGCAAACATCTTTTATGATAGAATACTTTTTTTTAACCTAAACGCACCATAGTGCACCTCTATGGAGCTTCACTAAAAGCCTGCACTCACACATACATTTTTAACAATACGGACTCCGAAATGTATATATGCGCACTTAACACTTAATTATTTTGTGTACTAACAGTTTGTTTTAAAACCGTTACTTAGCTGTATATCGTTTTACTTTTTATTTCATATCCTGTGTGAATCTTTTTTTCTTCTCAATCTGTTGCTGCATAAACTCTCTCCCCACGGGGATTAATGAAAAGGTACATCTTATTTTATCTTACTTCATCCGCTGTTAACTGTTAATACCTAAAAGCTAAGTAGCTTACCACTGTCAATTTTAACACAGATTTGATCTTAGCAATGTATCATTATTGGGAGGGGGGGGGGGGATAGTGTGTGTCAGTAGTGAGTTAACTGCATCCCACACATATTATTTGGTTCATGGCGCTAATGGAAGCACTTAGTCTCGAGCCCTGACAGTACAATGCATTCTGCGATATTGTTTTCCTCAGCATTTTGGCAGAAGAAGTATTACTTTTTGTTCAATCCTTGCAACATAGTACAGATCCTGTAAACATGAAATGCATGACTAACAGTTAGCAAGACTGACAAATTGGCATCTACATTAATCAATGAGTCCAGACGGATCTCATCCACACATTCCCCCTCCTCTGACGGAGTGAAAGGAAAGAAGCTGCTTGCATCACTCAGGCTGTAAGTGCAGTCTGATGTAGTAGAGGATGAAATCTCTTGAAGGATTTATGAATCAGCATATGCCTCGTCTAGTGAAGAGAAAACATGAGATGTTGTTTACAGTCACTTTCATGTAAACCCTTTTCCCTCTTCCTTACGCATCTTCGAAAGAGTTTTTTGACAAATATTCGAAAGGAGTTTTTCTACTTGCTACAACAGTTGCGTGTGTATTCTGCTAAATCTGTTCCGTCAGTAATCCGGACCCTGCTCTGCCTCCCCTGCATGCTGTTATACGTGAATTTTTCCAGGAACATTTCAATATTTGATATGGCACCGGGTGTGAAAACTCCCTTGCTGTTTTGTTAATGTCCTCCAGACTTGAAAATCCATTGGACACCCTGTTCATTTCATTGGCGTTCTGAGATGTTTCAGGCAGTGCTTTCATGTCAGTCACTTCGGTAAAAATGCATCGCAGAACAACTTTGAGTAGAGACAGTCGTGTAGATGTTATACGGTGCTGCTTGTCCTGTTATTTTACTGCTGCAGCGTCCGTCAGGACATCTGTCAAAGTCTGTTTTTGGATGTCTGATAGCCAATGGGAGCGTGTGTCAGATCTGTCAGCCATGAAATTGTTGAGTGATGTCTAACACTGTTTTGATGTAGCTGCCTTTGTTCTTATGGTAACAAAAGGGAACTCGACCAAAATCCATAGAGCTATCATGGGACGATTTATGAGTAGAATTTCATTTTCAGACTCGTAAATACACGTTCATGATTTAACAGTTTTTTGCACTTTTACTTCAACGGCATGTCACAGGCGGATTGGTAATGAGGAGATCAAGCGGGGTGATATCCCTGAGGACAGTGTCCACTCCATAACCCTGTCAAACATTGTGTCACTCAGTCATCATTGTTTTATGTTGAAATGTAAAAAAGAACCTTAAAAACTACTAGAATTTAATAACATGGATACCAAAAATCAGTAGTGAGTATGATCTCCCTTGTGTGACATTCTTATTATCCTCGCATACTTTTCGAAAATTACTCGTGCAGATGCTTAGAGGAGACACGTGGAGGTTGGCCTCAAAGCTGCCATATGGGAAATCTTTCCTTTCAAATCATCAATAAAAAACAACTTTGAGTCGCACATCTGCATATCACCTGTGGAGGTGCCGCATTGATACATCATGGCACACGATAAAAGAATGATGCATAGGATAAACCTGGGTTTCCTGGCTTTCTTCTTTCCTATTGGTGCATTTGAGGGATTGGAAGAACCTCCATGATGGTGGAGAGAGGACACAAGAAGCACATTAAGTGAGCATAATAATAAATAAAAAAACACCCAATGCATGGAACTGAAGCCAACCAATCAAAATGATTTAGAAATGTACTTTAGGATTTGAAAAGTGAGGGGGAAATTGGGTTGTTACAATAATATATGCTGCCAAAAAGTCAGATTTTAAAGTCTTGTACTAGGAGTTTCCTGTTTACAATTGCAAATTAATGGAGGCATATAAACAATGTTAGACATAAAAACAAGTGTACTTATTAAATGAACATTAGAACTTCAATAGTGTTTTTGTGTTTGTTTTAAGCCTGTCTTAAAATCTAAATGTGTGATGAAAGCAGTAATCGTGTATGAATTAGAGGGGCCTTCATGAAAGGCACCCTCCTATAGCCTTATGGGAAATGGAGGATCCAGTGATTCCTTAGTTTGACTATATTAAACACTTAAAGTAAGGATCTTGTGATCTTTTTATTATTGATTATTTTTTGGTTTAATCTGACATTAGGTAGGTTCAATAAAACATCTCTTGAAAACCCATTCAAAAAAAAGATAAGCACTGAATGAACTTGTGTACATTCACAATCATGACATTATATTCAGCTCGTTTCTTTCTAAAATCTTCTTTTTTTAATCATCTTTTCTTCTCCTCCACAGTAATGTATCACGGATATATATATATGTGTATATATATATATATATGTTAACCATTTAACACAGAAAAGATGAGAGCCAGTAAATGTGGCTTTTGGAAACCCTTATATAAAGTTGGAATTTGCGTCTACAGATGTGCAAGGGAAACAAGATATCTTGTTTTGAACAGTACTTATCCACAGGTTGTTTAATGTTTTATGAAAATCTATATCTCTGTTTTGAGTTCTGCTGACATGCAAACAGTGCTTGTCGACGACGTGGTTACACATTAGGTAACATTCTGAGAGATAAAACATCTATCAGACATTTTCCCAGCCATTAAAGCGGGCCAAAGTCAACTTCTGGTCTCTCTTCTTCAGATAGTGTCAACATCTTAAGTGATAGCTCATGCAGTCAGATAACAAAGAGCAGTAAAGCTGTTATTAAGACTGTTAGAAAGTGATATTTTTCAGGTTGCGATCATTATGTAACGCTGCGGTGCCGCTGTGCTGGGGCATTCATTTTTACACTCCCACATACTAAATGTACTGGGTTCACGGATAATGACTATGCGAACAAGTAGGGTACGCAATCAACACATGCTTAATTATCACATAACACCGACGTATAATGAGTGATAATAGACTTGTTTGTTTTTCCATAAGCTCTAAATGCTCTTTTAACCCGGTGACCTTTGGCAGACAGATGGAGGCTAGGCAAACACAGCAATCTCTTGTTGTATTAGGCATAAAGAGGTCCTCTACATATGCTTGGGATCACATGTTAATCGCAATTCTCCAAGTAATGCATCTGTTTGCTCGTAAACCAAAGATACGACTCTGTGTTTATACATGTTTTTTGGACACTTGATACTGTCTGCTCGTCTGTTTTTTTTCGATTTGTGGTTGACAAAAAGTCAAAATAATAAAACTGGCAGTGCGTTGGTGTCGGATGAGACGCCCGGCTGTTGTGTAATCATCGAGCGAAATGCACACGTGCCCTTGCCGGTGTATCACAATACACGGAACAGATGGCGAAGAGGGGGGGTTGTTTAATAAACACAAATACATGCTTACAATCAGCTCGGGTTACAGGCAGCTGCTGCTTTGCTTTTGCCTTTGACATACATGTATAAAATCACAACCTAATGAACTCTTTGTGTAAAAAAAGGAATCACTGCGCAGAAGCCACATACATTTCAGAGTGGGGGGGGGGGGGGGACATCAGATTATACTTCATCACTCACCTGGGTGAATCTAAAAATGCTATAAGTCACAGCTGGCAGGTCAGAGACAGCCATTTAAATACAGCACACACAGATGCATGCATTTGTGCATGCTTGAGCAAAAACACAACCCTGGTTCCCTCAAAATGCAAACGGAGGGACAAACTGCAGTTTTTCCTCCCTGGCATTAATGCCGATGTCTCCCCAGGTGACGAGATCTTCGATTTAAGTCTATTCCCAGACGGGGACTAAATGTTCCAGAGCCTATAGATTGTTTCATAACGGTTTCAAAAGCTGGCACGTCAATGATTAACTCCTTCCTGGGTGAGCCTCCTGCTCCATCGTAATAGAATGATAGAATCGGAGGATGAAACCCTCTTTATTAGTCACATGCATGCACACAGCAGAGCACACACAGTGAAATTAGTCCTCTGCATTTAACCCATCCTAGTACTAGGAGCAGTGGGCAGCTATCGTGCAGCGCCCGGGGAGCAATGGGGAGGGGGGATTGGAGGTGTCCGGTGCCTTGCTCAAGGGCACCACAGCAGGGCCTAGGAGGTGAACTGGGACCTCTCCAAGTAGCAGTCCACTTTCCATATTTCAAGTCTGTTCGGGGACTTGAACCGGCGACCTTACGATTCCCAGTCCAAGCCCCTACTGACTGAGCCACTGCTGGACAATGAGGCCAGAAAGACAGGTGAAGCATTTAGTGAGGGTAAAAATATGGGGTGTTTAAAAAATACATGAAGCCTAAAAACTTTCAATTTTTGCACTTTAAGGTTGCTAATGTCTTTCTGCTGACTAATTCAAAGGGCCACTCCACCGATATTAAATATTACATTCAATTATCTTGGGACACATTGTTATAAAAGTCATCAAATTGTGTCAAATAACTTAAGATTTTAAGATATTGCGAGCATTTTGCCTCCTGAATGACTCATTTTTTATTGTATCAATGATCAAAATCAGTGATTTTCTTAATCAGCATTAGTACACATCATATTGCCCCCCTTAGGTTTGAAAATCTAATCAGTGTGACTGATAAAGGTCTGGTTAACTGAACCGCACAGTCAAAAAGAAGTCTGATAAACAACAACCAGAGATATGTCAATGCTGAGCCATCCAGTTTCCACTTTGACTTTACCCCCACCCGCCCCCCCGCTCTCTGGATCTCTCTTTTCCGCATCCCCATTTCAAAAGGCAGGCTACAACAGCTGCACAAACCTGTTAGTCAATTAGCTCAATGTCAGTGACTGTAATGGACTGGTGGACATGATGCCCCCGTGGCGTTTAGGGCGCTCTTTCACACCGGTCCATTGACTTGGCCGTGGGCATGGGCAGACAACTAAAAGGTCAACTTTCCGTCGCCATCGCCCGAGGTGTCCCTGCGTCAGTTAGTGAAAATAACATGATGCTTTCCGAGTCACTTGCTGAGCAGTCGGATAATCAGGTTTACCGAAAGCTTTAGGTTTGTTACTTGGGAGAGAAAATCAAGGCGGACGCTAATACATTGCTTTTGATCTCAGCAATTACCCTGGTCAGAACAATTATCTTAACCACTAGAAATTATCTAGTTAATGACCCGTTTTCAATTTCCCAAAACAACCACTCTTGTGTTCACTTAGATACGAGACTTCCTGTTTACCATCTGTTGTCCTGTTTGTTTGGTAAAACTCGCCACAGTCTGCTCCTTCAGGTCCTCCAGCTGCTAAGACCAGCATACTGTCCTGACAAGATATTTCCATTAGCCCCTGGATTACCATCACCACCCCCCCCCCCCCACCCACCAACTCTCTTTCTCCGTGCACCTTGTGAAGCGTCTCTCTGAGGAGAAAGCACGTGGGAGTTGCAAACACGTCTCCCCTCTCACATCCCAGCATGTACTGGCCTGCATTAGCACACTCGGGTGGGCCTGTTGCTGTGCAGCGGAGACATGTGACATTGGGAGGTCAGGGCGCTGCAACCCTCACAACCCCCCGCCCCCACCTCAATCGTGCACACATCTTCCTCAACCCTTCGTCCTTGACCCTTTTGCACCCTTGATTCCCTGTTCACCCTTTAAAGGGGCACAAAGGGCGGAGCCTGTGCAGAACGGGGCGGCAAGTGCTACGTTTTCTGACCTTCCACTTCATGAGATCGACTTCGGTGACATTCGGATCAAGCGCTCGGGTGCGCCGCCCCTCCCCTCAACCCTCGTCGCCGAGCCAGCTATAATGCCAAGCGTGTCCAATCGCTTTATCGTCAAAATACCGGACAGTCCTCTCCCCCTTTTGCCTCTCTCCTCTGCTAGCTCCTCACCCCTCCTTCGGGGGCAGTGGTGGGGACGCACACAGTCTGTGGCTGCCATTGCCCTTCAAATTCCCATCGAGTACAGAGGCAACTGACCATATTGAGAAGAGGAATGGCCCGGACTGCCGCTGACAGCATCAAGCTCCCTGTCCACTCTTAAAGGACACCTGAGCCCCTCACAACCCACTCAACACACGGGCCAGCGAACAAACAAGAAGTGGACAGAGACTGTGCTTTAACTAGGGCTGAACGATTTTGGAAAATAATCTAATTGCGATTTTTTTCCTCAATATTGCATTTGCGATTTAATATGCGATTATTTTTTCAAGGTCCTCCTCATGTATTTTTCAACAAACACAAGCAATAAATCAACCGTGATTACAATCGTGAACCTCGTGAGGTAGCAACAGTAGCGAGGCACGTTCTGCACAATACCTGACGTTGCGCAGCATCTTCCTTTTTAAAGCCAAAATAATTCCACACAACTGACGTGCCGCCCCTCTTTGGTACCAAACTTCCAGCCGTGCACTCTTCTGACGAGCCAGAGGCCATTGTGCAACAGGTTCAAGCGCAGCGTTGACTTCTTTCCCTGCCTAATTGGCTCCGCTCAGCTCGCTCGCAAGTCACGTGACCAGATCACGTAACCAGTGAAATCGCAGCCTTTGCGGTTGGAAAATCTTGTTTTGTCATATCGCGATATTATCGCAAATGCAATTAATCGTTCAGCCCTAGCTTTAACCTTACACTTTAAAAAGGAAGATAATAACTTTTAAAGGTCTCCTATTATGCTTTATTTGAACAATATATTGTAGGGCAATATCTATACAAAACTTGTCTGTGAAGTGTTTCGCTCAAAATACAAAACAGATCACCCATGGTAGCATGCCTTATACCCCTGTATTTCAGCCCTGTTCCTGAAGTGCTGATTCTGTGACTGTTGCTTTAAATTTGAGCTGACCTGAAGCTGGCCGCGCCCCTTTGGAGCGCATGCATTATCTCTCTGTCTGAAGAGAGAATATTCTAACGGAGATACTCAGCTAAACGCTGCCGTGATCAAACCCCATATTATGTTCCAAACCACATCAAGCATTATTTCACACTTCTCAGTGTTTACCACTAGAACAGTGACATTATATGTATAATATATACAACAACTCTAAGTCCGTCCTGCAGGCATCCTGCTGAACACACAGAGGTGCTGTGGAGGGGATTCAGCTCGCCGACTGTATATGGCGGATGATAGGTTGGGAGGTGTCACATGAGGGGGACGTTGCCAGGAGTTCAATTTAAAGCCAGCCCACATTTCCGTTATTACATCATAACCCAAGCAAATCTGAATCAGCTCGTTGGTACCCCTGTTTTTAGAGATGTGGGTAAGGACGAAAAGAGAGACGGGTTGTATTTTCTGACACTTTGTGAGTCTCCTTACACACCGGGGACTCATAGTTATGTATAAAAGACAGCCAAAAGTGCATTTCTTTACACAATAGGGGACCTTTAAGGCCAATGACCCAATGGCCAAAATGCTATAGTGACATTCTAAGCTGCTAAAGCCAAGAAAAAACGTCCCTGCATTCTTGCGCTGTTGGTTTTTATAATAGCCAAAGTGGCTTTGGATGTTGCAAGGAAATAACAACCGGGAAACGCACAAGAGAAAATAAAGACATAATAAATAAATCACAAAAATTGGCTTCTTCCTTTGGTCTGGCCTTGTCGAAATATCTGACCCCGCTGCCGTTAGCTGGTCCAGATGTTGAACGAAAAACGTTTTGGACTATCCCTCATTCTAGTGAGGGGAAGTAAAAACAAAGAAGAGGCTCCGTGACTAATGTTGTATCTCAACATTGTGTCTTCCTTGGTTCTTTGAGTCCACCTATCACAACATTGCGGGTAGATAATATTTTGTTTCAGGTTCATATTTCATGACTCATCCCCGCCTGAAGGGGGTATTTTTCTAAACATGAAGAACACATTTGCCAGTGTTTGTTTGCACTGTGTGTCTTTAGCCAGTCTTTGTCCAAATGTGACAAACACATGCAATTCTTTTCATATCCCAATCCTCCATTGTTTATCTGCGGTAAGAGGAGTCTGGTGCCCATCAACACTTAGTCAGCCTCAGTGAAATGAACATGGCATCAGGCTTAAGGAGACAGGGAACTAAGATATCTGGGTTAAGATGTACATATTCATTTATATTCATGCACTTCCTTAATTTGCCAATATATTTCAGTGGCATACCCCAACGTGCTTCACTGTGATTAACATACTGTTCTGTGTTAGGCAACATGGGGCCTGAAGAATGAGAACTTGCTTATTCATGTTTAATTGATGCTGATAAAATATGCAGGGATTCTTTTTTTTTATTCCGTTACAGATGCAATGCCTCACACACTGTACGGTAAACCTTACTCACGGGGTCAGAATCACCTCTGGGGAGAGCAGAGAGAATGTTTTACCTCATCTGCGTGAAACTGCATCTGATAGAATACATTACCCACATGCTAAATTTAACCGGGGGAAGCGACAGAAAATTAAAACAAAAGTTTGAAATAATACAATGAGCTGCCTCTGATTTAAAAAGGAACAATGGACACATTTGTATTCCGCTCACAAATTCATCAACTATCAAATTATGGTGTACTTGTGATCATTTAAAGTTAAATGTTGTTTTCTTTGCGTTGCCATGAGTATAATTTAGACCTATGATGATAGACTTTGAGAATTTTAACTCCACAACCCTCAACCGCACTATGGAGATGACAATGACTGGATGATAGAAGATATACGACCAGTTCCTGTCTGTGCCCCGTGTCCGCCTGCTCTCACCTCGCCCCTCCGCTGAGTTTGAGCCGCCGCAATGAGATAGCATTTCACTGTGATGGCGCGGCTGGAGGATTATAGGCTCAGAGAGTTTATCGAAGGCTTAATCGCTCTGATTTCTACTGACCCGCTCTGTGCCAGCAGCGAGAACTCCATCTCTGCAGAGGCATACTGGCTGCCGATGCGGGGGCAGCTGGCCACCGTGGGCTGTGGGACTTGGGGGAATCCCATTGGCAGTTATGATGGATAGGTGTTGTGGCTATTCAGTAAATCCCCATTAGAAAAAAGGGGAAGTGGTTCTCATCATTGCAAAAGAACTTCTGACTATCTTCTCAAAGACGCACCTATCAATATGTTCATCGCATTGGATCAAATGACTACATTTAGGAGTCAAAAGAGAGTCATCTTTGTCTGTTGGGGAGTTTGGGCATCTTTCTGTTCCTTGTTTTGTTTTTCTAGACTCCCCAGGAGGTTGTTTTTAGCAGAAAAGCTCTTCTAAGCCCACTGCATGAATCATGAGTCAACGTTAGTGTCTTCTGCTACATAGTGGAGAATAAAGCGGCTCTTAAAGAGACTGATATTTCGTTTGTCAGAAACTCCATGTTGATCTGGTTATTTTCATGTGTTTCCAAGCTCACATGTTTCTCAAATAACTAGAAACAGTAATACTTGATAAATTAAATGAATGCTGCTTTTGTACTGCTTTTATACTTAAGGTTCTGTAATAGTTCACTGTTAAAGCAATAAATCAACTAGAAACAATTCAAACATATTGCAAAACATGTTTACATAGAAATTCAAGTTTATATTCAATTGAATTTGACAAAAGTCGTATTCTTTTACATTAAACATCCGTCATCTGTTAACAAAAGACAAGTTTTTGAATATGCTGCTACAACATTGTATTTGATTAGACGACACATTTCTTAACAATAAGCCCTTTCTCTGTTGTGCATTTACATCTTGAATCCCATCCCATTTCCCATTTCAAACTAATTTAAAAGCATTTGTCAATTTTGAAGGGACTTCAAAATCACTTTGAGAGCAGTATGAGTGGCTTTTGTATATGTTGGGAACCACAGCCAATACATCTCAACGTATCTGATAAGAGTATTAAAACCTTAGACAGCCAATTAACTTAACAGTTTTGTCAGTTCTTATCCGAGTTATGACAAACCCCAGTCCCCTGGCCTCCAGTAAACCCCTACCGTAAAAAAGAAATTCAGAGATTAGCTACTTAAAATGAGTCTGGAAAGTTGGAGTTTGTGTATGAAAAATAACCTGTCCTGTTTGTATTAAATGAATGGGGGCCAGGGCCCATAATCTGCAGTTTGGCGTGCTCAGGCCCCTTTGGCTCCTGACCTAACAGGAAGCAGCCAGCGAGAGCGCTGACTCTGGCCAGCCAATTAGAGCATGGGGAGCACTGAACACGGCGAGGCTAACAAGCTCCCTCTCGGTGACCCTCCTCACCTCTGCAGGACCCCTCGATGGGAAATATGAGGAGCCGGGAGCCACTTTAACCCCCCGCAACCTCTCTCTTTAGCCTCCTTCGCCTGCCCACCCCAACCTCTAGTCTCAAACCCTGCTGTGTGACCACAAGGTCTACAAACACATGCTGCCTCTCTTCAGAGGCCCGCCACATGGCTTTTTTACTGCCGCGCTGATGCTAAAAGGCGCCACACAGAAAAACAATGCACATACACATTCCTTGCACGGAGTCGGAGCTGTGTGCATTTCCCTCTTGTTTACTCTGGCCCGGTTCTAGACGGAGGGGGCTACAGAGCCTCTTTCCAAGAGCTCTGAATAGTAAATGGGTTCCAAATTAATTGGCAGGATTTGGAAAGGCAGTGAGATAATTCGGGGGCACTGTAATGAAGTGGGACTGCCGTGACCGCTAATGTGGCTTGGCTTTGGGCATAAATACTATTTATTGGAGCAGAAACACCAACAGTTAAAAGTGGTGAATAAAAAGCTACCTGGTGGGTTACACTCAGAAACTACAGTGGGACGGTTGATGCGTTACCGACACACTGCAAACTAATGAAATAAAGAAAAAAGGGGGAGTCAGTAATAATCATCAACATCCAACACCCCAACCCCCTGTTTTCTCTGCAGGCTGAATTGGTCCCGTCATTTGGACCCTCGAAACACAGACCATATGTGGGTTCAGCCCTGGCAATCAGACTGCATAGTGGAGCAGGCGGCTGAGTTCATCAGGAAAAAATTAGCCCGCCGCTCTGCAAGCCTAGCTCCCATTGGCCAGTCACGCGGCCCGCTCCGTTTGAGGGCACCCCAGACATTCCTGCGGATAATCTTTTCCATTCCTCTGCTCAGCTCGGTGAGGACAGACCAAATCACAGCACAAGGCCTGCATTGTGAAAAGCCGTTTTCAAAAAAGCCCTGTTTTCAATGCCGTCTCTCTTTTATGCTCTCCCTCTCTCTCACCTCATACACCACAATTCCTAAAAAAAAAAAGTTTTTCCCATCATGACTCTCGTAAAAAACACTAAATGATTGCTTTTTTGAAAGAGGAAACGGCGAGGTCCCGGGCACAGAGTTTCTCACAGTCCAGTAAGAGTTTGTTTTTGAAAGCCCAAACAATGTGAAAACCGCAGAAACCGGAGCCCGGCCACATCAGTGTGCGGCGTGGAGTTCAGCAGATCGCTGCTGAATACGGCACCCCGGGCGAGGCTTCCCAGAAACCTCCTGCTTGGTCACCGGCCACCCCCCCACCCCCAAAGCAGCTTGTCATTGTGGCCGTTGTCGGGCAGCTGGAGCTCCGAGATTGGAGGACAATCACACAATCTGGGGACACTGGTGGATTTATAGCAACACGTTCCATAATTACACCCATGATTATTACAGGGTCTATAAACTTTAGACTCCAGAGCGGCTGTCCAACCTCCGCTGCTATTACTCAACAGTTACTTTCTTTCTAGAAGTACACTCTGGTCTTGGCTGCTCGGGGAGAATTAAACACACCACTGACTTTGTTTAACATCCCCCGCTGTGAAACTTAGAAGGTTTTTTTTCTTCTTTTCTCAACACTTCGTTTGCCCCTGGAACCGAGGTAGACAAAATAATCTAACATGACTCATACCCTAGTGTGCTTCAACTCTTAAAATAGCCACAACACAAAGAAGCAGAACCTTTGACACGCGTTGGGCAAGACTACACTCCTAATCCAGATGCTCCTAATTGTTGAGGAAACACGTCCACCCTTTACTGCAGGCTGTGACAGTAAAAAATGCTGCAATCAATCAAGATAGCTCGGTAAAATACACAAAGATGGGGGTGAGGTTGGTGAAAAGACAGCGCGCTTCACTGATCGTGCTGAAACTTGTCTGGGAAAAAAGTATTCCTGAGAAAGAGAGGGTAGTGGGTTCTTATCTTGCCTCCACTGAGACAGTAAAAAATCATATATTTTCCGAAGAGAATTAAAATTTTGCATCGCCTTTTTTTCTTAGTATGAGCAGTTTCCTTATAGAAAAACATGTTGTTGTTTCTCTAGAGATGTTTGAACATGCAGCAGGGACATAATTCCTGTCTACCCCGGTGATCTGTGTCCTGCTCTGAACTCTCCAGTTACAGAACGTTCCATGCAAAAACCAGACAATGTCAACTAAAAACTGTCTGGGTAACAGATATCTATAATTTGTAAAGGTTATCTCATTTAGGGATTTTAACGGTGGCCGTGATTATGATTCTTAAAGGCAAAACTTTCCCAAAAACGAAGAAAGACAAGGAAAGGTTAATATATTAAAGGTTAATATATTAAATAGCAAATTGTGAAATGTAACTGAATGGTTTTACTTATGTAAAAAGCTAAAGTTTATTCAGATTCTACAGCAGTACTGAAGTGATATTTTCTAGTCTACAAAATAAAGTAAACAGGAAATGGAATTTATCTTGGTTTAAGAAGTAAAGCACATAATTTCCGAATGTGTTTCATGCCTATTCCTGAACATTTGAAGTGTCTTCCCAAATTTGTTTTATGACAAATGTAGAACAGATTCAATGAAAACATTCAATAATATTTACGTGTACCTTTTTAAAATCCAATTAACCACTTCAATAAGGAAATTCCATGGATGCAGCTAAGAGCACTTAAAGTGGGGTAGAAAGGAATTGAATCAAGCAAAGCAGAAAGGGGCGATTCATGTGAAGTGCTGAGAGAAAATGGAAAAGAATAAACGGAGCCAATTCAAACAAGATGCAGAGGAAAAGCAATATGGTCCGCTTAGTAGTTCTCCATCAATAAATGGTGAAAGGGCATTCTATTTTTATACACAAAGTAGAAACTTTCAGAACTAAAAAAACACGTCAGAATAAACCTCAATGTAATTTCCATGTATGGGGAGAGTCTAGTTCAAGGATGTAAAATCAAAAATGTTAAAATAAAACAGCTGAGGAAATGTTGATATGTTTATATGACTTGGTCTTGCCATGCGAGTCATGCTCTCCTCACATGACATGCGGCTCAGCTGGTCGCAGCACTGACACTGCAAGAGTGGGGGGGGGGGGGGGGGCCTTTGGGGATGGAGTGATAAATGTATCAGCATCAACCACATGTTCTGCACAGCTCTGCTGCCTATTAATTAGCCGCATACCAGACAGTTTGAGAATATACGCTGGTGTGAGACCCTGCTTGCCTGTAAGGGAGGTGGAAGTGAGGGAGGGAGTGGGTGGGGAGAGGAAGGGGGCCGATCTAAGAGCAACACTGTTAACTTGTCCATCACTGGGGCTCAGCATGCAAAGACATCATTAAGCATAAAAAAAAACCAGACTGACTCCAAAGTGGCCCCCAGCCACACCTCAGACCGGAGGCCAAGTGTGTGTATTGTACAGAAAGCTGCACTTTCCAATGTAGGACAACACCAAGTATAATAAAAAAGTAGTTTAAAATGAAAGGTATTTCTAATCAACCCTAATAAATTCACACTGGTCAGTCATACCATTTTCATTAGTTTGATGTCTTCAAACTAATTTAATTGAATCAAATGCTATTTTGGATAATTAGATCGATAAGTGCATGAAGTCATGAGAAAAGCATTTGTTACGACAAGTGCATTTTCCCTAAAATGTACAAAAGATTGCCCTGCAAAACAACAACAATAATCAAGTAGCAAGAGGTATGTTCCTACGGTAACCTGAGGATGTGCGGCGCTGATGGAGGTGACACATGCCGCTGAAACAGGAACAAGCCTCGCCCGAGCGACCCCGCTGCATGGGAGGAGCCAACGAGCACTGGGGCTTCAGGAACCCTGCAATGAAAGACACAAAGAAGCATGTGAAATGGGAGAAAGGATGACATAAAGATACAAAAGCCATTGTTTGATGATGAACCCTTAACCCCTGGGAATCGTAGGGTTGCCGGTTCAAGTCCCCGAACAGACTTGAAATATGGAAAGTGGACTGCTACTTGGAGAGGTCCCAGTTCACCTCCTAGGCCCTGCTGTGGTGCCCTTGCGCAAGGCACCGGACACCTCCAATCCCCCCTCCCCATTGCTCCCCGGGCGCTGCACAATAGCTGCCCACTGCTCCTATTACTAGGATGGGTTAAATGCAGAGGACAAATTTCACTGTGTGTGCTCTGCTGAGTGCATGTATGTGACTAATAAAGAGGGTTTCATCCTCCGATTCTACTTCTACGTCTACTTCTAAAGAGTCGGCCGTCACGCCGGCGTGATCAGATCAACTGTTCAAGCCGGTTCCGCATAAAAACAACAATCCGGACAACATTCCCGGCTGCTTCTGTTGAAAGCACTGGATTGAAACTCTGTCAGTCTTTGTTTTATGCAAAGGTTGACAGAACTTTGAGTGATGAGTGAAAAACGCCTGCTATTTGTTCATAAGATTTGTATATAGGTTCATGATACCTCAAACAAACGTTTACATTACCATAGTGACATCCCCTGTATATATTTCTAGCTTTCAAAATGTTTAGTTGTGCATGTTTGAAAACAATATCATTTTAAAAGTCCGTTTTTACAAAAAAAATTTGGTGTGATTGAGGGTCCAAAATGTTCATATAGTATATCAAAATGAAAACAATAACTATCAGGTTGTATCTTTAAAAAAAAATAAAGATACCACACATTGACATGCTAAACCTGTCCTAATGGGTTTAGTAAGACAAAAAAAATAGAAGTAGCTTGAAAACCAGCAAATTAGCCCCAAGACTCTAAAGGGTTAAGCATTAAGAACTGCTGTAACTAAATGAAGACTCCAGCGGAAAAAGGCAAATGCCAGGAATGGGAATTTGCCTTTGGGGATCTAGAAGAAGAAGAAGACATACTTTATTAATCCCAAAAGGGAAAATTCAGTTTCCACTCTGTTGTCATACAGTTAAAGAATTAATGGAGGCGTCAGAGCAGTTGTAGTTTGGTGCCTTGGTTCCCAGGAGGTGTACAGGCAGCTCTCTGAATTCCAATTCCAAATCAAGTATGTTTTTATTGGACTGTACGGGGTCTGGAACCAATGACCATCCGGTTCCCATCCAGGTCTTCTACGAACTTATCTACAATCGCCCTTGTGGTACTAATGGTATGACGCGTGAGTTAAAAAATAAATTCCCACATAGTGCAACTATCAGACCCAGCCCACCTCTCTCATTTATAGTTCTTTAGGCAGCTGGCCCTCACTCTAATCTCACTGCTCATGCCCAGGGCAATGGCACCAGAGAGTGGACAGAATCTGCAGGATACTGGGTAAGTTCTGGCCTGGAGGAAGGCAAAAATCGGACCGGGAAGGGAAGTGAGGTCAGCAACCCTTAGTGGGCAAAATGCCAAATCTGCCCGAGGGGCTGGACGAGGCAGTCTTACTGTCTCTCTCGGGGGTCGCCGGGGTCATTTTCAATAGGGAAGTCATTATCCGGCACAATGAAGCAACTGAGTGGGCTGTACCCCCTACAGACAGGGATTCATCGGCCTATGACATCCAGCAAGAGAGAAACAGCAACAGATGAGGCTACAGTAGAATATTCTGCATATATTTCTTGGATCTAACATTTTAGGAGCATGTAAATGCAAGTAAATAGACCAGAAAGTTGGAACCTAATGCACCCTCAAACAAAAATGTGGCATACTATGACCCAATAGCACTGACATTAATGGCCTTAAGCAATTCCTGAATATCCCTCTATATACTATGGACTTAAAGTGCTATATGGGTGGCATTTTATCTCATGATTGACACTGCAAAAGCAGAAATGTCTGTATGAAGATCACTCTCCTCAGTCAGGAGGCTTCGCTGCGTCTTTATCGACTGGGTAGCTCATGCGGATCTCATCGGCATCGGCACGTCTCTGCAAATCCAAACTTTATTCATTCCTCATGAGGACCTTTAGATTTCCAGCAAACATCAAGAGCAGCAGGCGGCGGCGGACCCCCCCTGCCCCCCGTCAATGTGTTCTGAGCCCAATAAAGCGCCTTTATTTCCACCATGAAAAACATGTCACTCCGGATGAGCTCAGAGAATGACATTTAAAACAGGCAAAGGGATATTGAATTAGTTCCCCATGATAAGCTGTCTGGGATATGTTCTGCTCATAAGGGTGTGCAAGCGCGAGTGTGCAAGTGCGCGTGCACGTGCCGTTATGTCGATGTGTTCCCGTCCGATGCATTTCTCAGAGCTTTGATTAGCGTTACGGATGGAGCAAGCAAGTCTGGACCAGCAAAAGCAAATGCTGGCAGACTGAGATCACCCTGAGCGTCATGACTGAAATAAATCCAACAAAGAAGGAATTATGAATGTTTCATTACATTTCAAGTACACATGTTTCACCTCATACGCTTTATCGTGCCGTTTACTGGGCACAATAATGCTGTTGTTATTATCAGATGTTATGTCAACAATAGACAATAGCAGGGACTCTTGAACACATTATGGCTAGTATTAAGCATAAAGGCATGTTGGAAGAGCATGAGTACATTTTATTGACAATT
Organism: Eleginops maclovinus; assembly: GCF_036324505.1. Taxonomy (NCBI): domain Eukaryota; kingdom Metazoa; phylum Chordata; class Actinopteri; order Perciformes; family Eleginopidae; genus Eleginops; species Eleginops maclovinus. The sequence continues at coordinate 5,768,422 of NC_086356.1, forward strand.
ATGTTTGATTTTAACGGCTTAAGATATACTTGTGTGATTTCGTGTTTGATTTTGATCTGAAAAAGCTGTGACCTTGTTGTCAATCATTATGGATTAGTTCACGCCAAAACACGATCACACATGTTTTTCCTCTTAGCTTGGTTGCAATTTATCAATTGAGATTGTTTCAGTATGTTTCTGCCTAATTACTGCCTATCACTAACCCCGTACAACAACTCTATAGCCATGGCAAACATGGTGGTGATACACTAGTTTCACTTTGTGTCATCATGCATACAAAAAATAGATAATCCAGATCCAGAATGTAGTGCTAACATTCAAAAGATCTGTGTGTGTATAAATGAGAGATAAACCATGTGTTTTTGTAAACTGCAAAGGAAAGACTCCTTAAATATGCACAGTTTCCTACTTTTCAAAGAGAGTAGCTATAAAAAAATATTTTAAAAATCTCTACTTGAGCGTCTCATTGCACTTCTCCAGTCCTAATAGAAAAGGTTCATGCACTTTTGTTTCTTTTATTTGTACCTGGAAAACCATGTCAAATTATTATAAATAGTCCTGTTCCATGTATAACTATCCGTAACATTCCCTCATCTTTCCAAAATGAATCAATTCTCCTGGAAAATGGCACATTCCTGGTTGTACAATAGGGGTCAAAGGGCAAACAATGACACATGTTGTATAGCTCCGAGCTATGTCACTGAACATTAAGGCATTAACATATGAGCCCAGGCTCCCAGTCAAACTGAACTTTTCCAAAATCAGGAATAAACTATGCAGACAGCAGCTCCACCCCCCCGCCAAAAAAAAAGAACGCAACAGTGCAAGCCATCCACTGGAGTAATGTTCCCATGAGACGGAGAGTTAAAAGAATGGTGTTCAAACCCTTTTTCACCTTAATAAGAAACGTTAGCCTTTGCTATTCTCAATGTAAATATCTATAAATGAGATTTAAAAATAAAATTACAAAAACGAATATTGACTTTGACAAATATTTGAAAAATATTTCCGAGGCATGTACGTCTTTTTTCTGTCGGTGTCATGAATCATTTTTTTTGAAGGGCTAACCTTTTCTGGACTTGAAGTGCATGATGAAAGCTCGAACGTGTGTGTGCAGGTTTGGGATCCGCTGTCATGAAGGGTAAGGTTGGTACATGTCTTGTCATTAAATCTTCCCCATCGCTGCATTGATACGTCTTGGGCCGTATACTTTAGCAGGACTGTGATTACAGAAATGTCTGCTCTTGCTCTTCACTTCTAAGCAACACAGAGCTCATTGGCTTTAATGACTGTGTGATCCAATCTTTGGGGGGGGGACAAGCTCATACGCTGCAGAGCCAATCAGCATTATCCTTACTGGTGATCATGGGGGATCAGAGCAATGTAAACACGCTGGGGGTTTCCTCATTAAAGACAGGCTGCTAATGAAATCGCATCGAGCATTTACAACCTTGTGCTAATGAAGGAAAGCCTTTGAGATGTCCCGCTAATGAAAGAAGTCTGTTGATACACGGCTAAGAAAAGAAAGGCTTAATGACAAGGTTCTAATGAAACAAAGGTGTGTACATTTGCAATTATAACAAATCTGGCGGATAGCATCAACAACTGAAGTATTTTTATTAACGGACGATCCTCATTTACCACGGATAAATCAGTGAAAGTGCTCGCAGAATTTACAAGATCCCCACAAAGTCGTGTCTGTTGAATGAAATACATTCAAGCGTTTACGAGAGCTTAAGGAATTGCAGCCGAGCCTCTTTTTTTAAGTGTAATGATTGTTCGTGTCCTGCGTTGCCAGGGTGATCAAGTCCAAGGTCAAAGTTCATTGGGCCCTTAATGCATCTCCCAGGTGCAATAAAATAAAATAAAAACTTTTCCCACATGGGACTCCAGGGGCAGAGGTCTTGGTAGAACGCGCAGAAGGACGGAGCAGAAAAAGGATATATCAATCGCCCCGGTCACCGTTGTGAATGCCATTCACCTTCAGCGGTGTACTTCAGCATGCCTCCACATGAGGAGAGCAGAACATGTTTAATACAATTTTACACAGCTCCTCATTCTACAGCATGTCCTCTTGATGAGTCCGTCCATCAACATGTCCTGGAGTTATTTTATAGAAGAGTAGGGGGTGACAATAAATGGGAAGTTCAAAAACCTTTCCATTTCCAAATATCAAAACATTTAAGTTCTTCAGCTGATTTTCTAGGCTAGATGATTAATTGAGAAATCCATCAGAAGACGAGTCAATAATGAAACGTAGTTGCGGCTCAGTGTCAATACTCTCCGTGTTTGCGTTTCATGTTTTCCTATAAATGAAAGGCATTAAGCAATAGACTTAATGATCCTCTGATGTTTGCTTTTCTCTAAAGAGAGCTTATCCTATGCCGCAGCGTCTCATTACACCAACAATTACCGCCCTGACAGAGGCTATGTGCTGAAACATCTCGCCTCTTTAGTGAGCGCTCAGTGAGCTGCTAAAAGACTCTTCAGAACCCGTCAGCTGATAATCAAACACTTTTCATCTGAGCCGCCGCACCCCTCTCTGATCCCGATCCATCGGCATGGAAAGCGTCCAACCTGCTTCCAAGCATATCTGCTCCATCAGCAAACTGTCTTCCCTCCCCCCTAGACAATATCCATTTTGAAGGAGGGGGAAAAAGGGATCGAGAGACAAATTTAAACATGCCTCTAAGCTCTTATTTATCTCAGCCAGAACAAAGCCTGAGAAGATCTATCATGACAAGAAAGCAAACCTCATGAAGATTACCGGAGGCAATACCTAGATGCCGATCGTTCTATTATACTTGCTAGAAAAATAGACTTATTTAACACACGTAAACACACGTTTGATGTTGTTTACATGTTTCTTTGACGATCTAGATTGATTACACGCCTTCTTTCAGCTTCTGAAACACTGCCTTTGGGTAGAAATTCCTCCCTTAGTTGGACCCCATTACTTAAGGGTCCCTGCACAGGAAGCAGGTGAACTGAATCAGAGGCCATATGGTGACCCATAAGATAAACAAGGGCATACGCTTTCAAAGGCAGTCTTTTGAACATTTTATTTGGTATATTGTGTATACAAACCATACGGGATTCCCCTCGTGTAAAGCTTTTACGTAAAGAAACTGAAGGCAAAACCATTTTCCCTTGCTACAGATTCTTTAGAGACATTATTTACAAGGCCTTGGATGAATTAGGGCCACCTGAGGGCTTCTTTAATGAAAGATTACATAAAATCTGCAGAAACAGACACCCATGAAGACCTTGGCTCCAAGACATCATTTTCAGATTCAGCCAAAACAAACCAGACCACTCGTGGCAAAGCTTCCTTTCACAAAATGACATGAAGGTTGACGCTGTGAGTAGTGCTCGCTTAACTGGCAAAACAAAAAGCGACTGAAATCTGCAACATTTGTTTCTCGAGCTGCGAGTCACAAAACCACTGCTGTTTGAGGTCTGGGCTGGCAATAAAAAGTTAACTGGACAGCTTTATTGAATGACTTATTAAGCCGCTGTGTTTTGCGAGACTTAAACTGAGGCGCTTTTGAAATGAACAAGAGCACCTTTCTGTAATGGCTCTTTCAGGAAAAAACCTCTGACTTTGTCTGAGATTGAGTCTGCACTTTCACACAGTCTCAGAATAATGAAAGTGGCAGTTGCCCTGGTGTAGCATTTGAAGCTGCGAGGCATCTATAGGAAAGGTGAAACAAACAAAGCTGCCCTTTGTAAAAACCATGACTTTAGGACTGTTATCATTGAGCAGCACATGTCAGTCTAGAAACCATAGTTCCAAAAACTTTTTTTAGACCTTTTATCTAACTTTTTATTTAGTTTTTGGGATTTAAAATCAGGTATTGTTTATGTTTTACTTATTGGAGCATGCTTCTTGAGCAAAATAGAGGTGGCATAAAAGAAAGAGACAACAACCTGGTACAAAACTGAGTTTATATCCTAATAAACAGTTCTACACACCTCAACACTATTTGGTGCCAATTCCTTACAGCTTTGCATAGCTTACAATCTAAGACTTATGTACCTCTTAGTTTAAAAAAAAGTTCATTACACAATCTTCACCAGCCCTTATGGGGTTATGACTACTCTTGTGGAGCCACCCGTAATTCTGACACTTTGTAAAAGAGAACACACGTCTGGAGACAACTAGTTGAAAGTGTGGTTGTGGTTGTGGTACAATCCGCCGCTTATAGAGCTCCGCCCACAGGCTTCCTTCCAATACGGTTGCAATTTCTGGTGTAAACCAAACCCACTGCCTCCATGAGTCACTGGATTGGTTAGTGTGAAAATGTTTCAAGTCTCGTTTTGATTTCTTTCCCACACACACTCTTGAACGCCAAAAACTAAACTCAACTGCTTCCAGATAGTACACCTGCAAAAATGATGGCTGTAAAGCAGAGTTGTTTAAAAAAGGTATTCGATACTAAATACCAGATGGATGTATTGCGCTCCCACAGAGATGTACTGCGTTTTCTCCAATCATTGTATAAGACATTACACAGTGCCGGGGTTAAGCTTAGATGACACCGAAGCAGCGGTTCCTGATAATTTATAGCAGCCATTTGTCTCACTTGCTGTGACGTGATGAAGCCAAAGGCTGGCCGCTGGTGAGCAGTCACAGACAGAACTGGGGGGGGGTTAGATGGGAAGAAAAGAAAGGGTTGGTTCAAAGAGCGCTTGAGAAATCTTCTCCGGGGGAAATAGGGGAACAAGGGCCTCACTGCAGGCCCGCAGCCGGAGCAGCTCCTTGGGTAAACGGCTCTAATCAAATTTGTGTGATTGGACTCAGAAAGAGCTGTGAGGGTAAAAAGAGGCTCCTTTCACCCAGGGACGAACACAAGAAGCATTTAAAGATCTACTATCCCTGTGCCGATCTCTTACAGTAGCCGTTCACATGACGGACTATCTGCCCAGGCCAACAGCATTTGGCGCACACTGACCCTCTCTCAGCTGGGAAATATCACCCTGGGGGAAAAAAAAGGAGTGATACAACTTGGAATTATGTTGTTCTCGTCATGGATCATAGGGGGGAAAATCTTGCAATATTTTGTAGGATTCAACCCTGATTGCACTGCTTTATCTATCAATACTGCTATTTTTAGCCTTCATTAATGGCAATAAGAAAGGGTTCTGGCCTCAGTTCATGGCCTTGCTTTTCCTTCATTGCAGCTGACATTTTGGAGTGATCAAAGAGAATCACCTCCAGCGATTGATGTTCACGTAAAGCTCGGCTTCACAGTATGGCGATGAATATTGTTACAGGGAGATATCTAGCAGTGGAGAGGTGATTCGAGTACAGAAAGCGAGGTATTGTGCAGCCTACCGACCTCTGCCCCACTCACTGCCCTGAGTTCTGCTGGAAGGTCCCAGCGCACGCTTCCTGTTAGTCGGCTAAATTGGCTCCACACGCCCACACTCTTGGCTCTACAGGAGCACAGTCTTGCATTAACCACCTCCTGCCGCCGGGGCCTAGAACATCTTGAATCCACGTACTGAGGATGTAAATATGTACAAACACCGAAGGACAAAACAGGACGTAGTGTGCTGCCACCCACCTCTTCTGTTCTTTTCTTCCTGAACAAAGTGTCCTCTAACTCTTACCCAGATTCACCAATCAAGGTTGACACAAGCCAAAGTCAACGCATTCTCACTCCCTCTGCTGTTGCAAGGCCTGATCTCTTATCCGTGGCATACGGACAAATGCTTTTACTACGACCCAATCTGTGAGTCTTACAGAGATGAAAAAAAAGTGTTTTACCTTTTCAAAATGTTAAATAGCAGTTTTATTTTAAGGAAATTGGGGTGAAAGCCAATCAAAACCCTGAAGATTTTTCAATTTATAGTGATGTATAAAACAGAGAGAAGCAGCAAATCCTCACATTTGAGACTTTGGAACCAGCCCGTTACGGAAAAATTATTATGAAGTGGTACATAATTCAAAACCTGATTAAAAACATCTGGAGCCACAGCTGCAGCGCATGGGTGTACACAGTAAACCAGAACGACAATAAAAAAACTTCATAATACAGTCTAATAAGAGTTACACAAGACAGACCACTCGTATGACAAGAAATAAGAGCCAAAGACTCACTGGCTAAAATCCCTCTTTTAAATTGGTGGCATTAAATATGAATGGGGGATTTTGAAAAGCAGTAATGCTGATTTCAGCCTGTTGACTGTAAAGCTCCATTGGGGACCCCTGAAGAGAGACAAATTGGGTTTTCCCGTCCAGGATTTCAAATCTGCTGTGAATTGGTTGTTAAGTGCACACCTCTGATTCAGTATCACTACAAGGCGTTGAGCCAGGCTGGACTGCGAGGGACTTGGATAGGAAAACGGTGCTTACAGAGTGAAGTCAAGTTTTGGAATGGAGAGTTTTGGCCAAGATAATGAATGGACACAACAGGGTTTTTGTACAGAGTTTAAGTTTTGTTTCAGGTCTGATATTAATGACACTGTTGTACCTTCAGAAGCAGTATATTCACTCTGATGCAGAAGGAAGGCTTCTTCATATAAAATTGGACTGGACTCGACTCGTATAAACATTTCTGTTCATAAATAAAAACATTTAAAAAAGATAGAGGAAATAATTATTCCCATTGAAAATGTCCATCAAAGCTTTGTTGCAAATCTCGACTTGCTCTTTATGTTACGTTAAAACATTTTAAAAAATACAGTAAGGAGTCATCACTGAATGAGCCTTTAAAGTTAAAATGATAACTCTTAAGTAGGCCAATCATGCAAAAACATCATCATTTGAATAACATCATAGAGGTGTAAACAACTTCTCTATGATAATGTAGCTGTCCAGCCTTGAGCTGTGACTATAAAACCTGCTTTTACAACGCGATTCCCGCTCTGCGCCACGGCTCAGTATCCTACGTTTACAGAAGTGTAAAAGAATGGACATCTTCATTGTGATTCTTTCCGAAACAGCAACAGCACACCGAACAAACGGCTGCTTTTTTTCACAAAGTCTCGACATTAAAAGCTTTAACACCAAAGCTACATCATTAATTGGTATTTGCAGAGAGATAAAAGCATGAAAGAACTTACAACCGACGTGTTATGCTATCGTAGCAACTGGCTTGTATGGATATAAATTGTGTATAATCACCCACATTTCAGCAAACAGTGTGAGGCAGCTCAGGCTTGTAATGGGTTACTGTATTATTGCAAAGCCTGAGTGATCTCTTGTGCTCTTTAGGAATGGATACATGCCACGCATTCCAAGAGGCCACCAAATCGTTTCAGCTGAAACTTTGCCAAGCCGCCTGCAGCTGCTCTAACAGGGGCGTTAATTTATCTATTTACCTTTCTATTTTACATTTTTTTCTCTGTTCTAAGATACAAAAAGGTAATATATTTTCAATTGGGGCCGAACGGAGGGTCAGTGGGTTAGGGTTAGAGCAACCCATACTTGTCTTCAGATTGCTCCTGTAGACATATGTACAGTAAAGTAAGTCACTTTGAATAAAATAACAGCTAAAATGATGTGTAATTTTAGAAAGCAAAAACATTTACATTGCTTTTCTTTCAGTTTATAAGCATGTGTTTCACTTATATTTAGCAGAAGATTTCTCTGTCTCCTCTTATCTTTCTGCAGGTGGCCTAAGTTCCAAACACACGAGGGCCTTACACAGAATCACCTGCACACCGTCTGGACTGACAAAAAGTTGTGTCTCCTTAGATTCAAGAAAAGAAAGTACCAGGAAGGAAATTTGATGTCTCCATCAGACTTCTATTTTTGGAAAAGGGGACAGCTTGTCAGGATAGAGCATTTTCTAAGGCTTACTATCCACTTCAGTCTTTGGATGACACACTTAGAGAATGAGGCTCCATTCACATGCATTATGATACAGTATGAACACCAATTAGCCCTGTTTTCATTTTCTATTGGTTATTCATGTACAGCATTCCAACTCTTTAAGCAACGTAGAATAAAGAAGACAATATGAAGGCGGTGTACGCTAGAAAACACCACAGCTAAGTCAGACGGATGGTCCATATTTTTGTATATTATTCACTAATGCAAGTCCCAAAAAGATTCAAGACAAAACCACCACAATGATTTGAGGTAACTATACACATCCTATATAATATAATCATTACAATTTTCAAGTAACCTCTCCGCAGTACTATACGATTCATATTGTTGTAGTGCAGAGAGCAAAAAGTTGTGTTGGCTCACGGGTCAATGACTGAAAATAAAATAAGAATCTCTATGCTTAACCTCAATATGCTGCTTAATAAACCCAGAAATAAAAGCGGCTTGCAAAAGTAAAATGTGACCTGCTTGATATTCATCAGCTGAAATTTCACTTATGCAAAAGTGATTCTGCATAACTTGTGTGTGAACATTTTAAAACGAAACCGGGGAGTATCAGATGACTCACGACTTCAGTAATAAAACATATCCTGCTAAAATTAATTGTCACTTCCTTTATATTTGGAAACTGGTTTGTATTCAGTTTATAAATCAAGGACAGAGCTATTGGCAACATGTAGTTACAGATATAAACCAAAGAAAGACATATCTTTGGCTCAGTCATAAAAAAGAAACAGAAATACAGACAGCAGAGAGCATGGGGGCGAAGCACAGGGAACAGAAAAGAGAAGGAAATAAGGGTGAGAAACGAGAGTGAAGGGGATGGAGGAAAAGACAGCTCTTGGAGACTGTGAGAGAAAAAGGAGCGAGAGATAGACAGAGGAAGCCAGACAAAACTAGGTCAAGTCACATGACTGGGAGCGACTGCAGGCAGGATTAAATATCCTACAGCGTGTGGTCATTTACACAACAAATGCACTTTTCATTTTATATATTATTTTCCCATTCCACGAGGGATGAGGCTCGGCGTAGAGAGTGTGACGCTACGCCGTGTTCTGGTTGGAAGCTAGGCTTTTTTTAAGCAAACGCAAAAACTGGGGAGCATTAAAGACTCGAGCGAGCCATTCCCTCCGAGTCAAGGAAACAAAGCCCGAGCCTGAGATAGCATGAACATGATCATAACAGGGAGGGAACACGCTTCCAGAATGAGATGGCTCCATTGTGACGGGCTAATGGTTGTATCATGCACTGTCCATTATCCTCGGGGTAAGCAAGAGAACAGGGAAATGCTATGAAGTTAAAGATGTTTGAACTTCTTGCAAAGTGACAGCAAAAGTGTGTTGTGATGTTTGGACAGTAAGGACTCATGTAAACATAGTACCCTATCAAAACTAATGTTACTTTGCAACCGTTTGGCCCTCAGAACCCCCCTGAAGTCACGTTAAATGAGGACTACGGGAAGTATATTGCATTTATATAGCGGTTTCCCAGTCTTTACAACCCCTAAAAGCAAAGCAACTTTGTTAAGAATCTTGACTAACATCGGCATGTCGACTCCAAGGGCTGGGGTTTGAACAACTGACCTTCCCATTGGAGGACGACCAGCTACCTCATGATTTACAGCAGCATGGATAAAAACTGCAATTCAATCCATTGAGAGACTTATTTTAATAGACAAATAAGTCAGTTAGAATTTTAGTTTCGAATTTCCGGATTTAAGCTTCTAAAATGTTAGAATTTTGTAAAATGCTTTGCCAGCAGCCATGTGTTCCTATTTAGTGAAGCCATAGATAATTCTCTCTAAATGTGTTCTGTATGGGTTGAAATGTTTCTGGAATTCATGTGAAAATAATCATTTCAGGTTTTAGAGTTTCCTTCAAAGGAAAATATTTAAATTTAAATGTTTTGTATGGATTTTGTTTTGATTCAACCTCAACGTCGACTCCAGAAGCTGGAGTTTGAACCACTGATCTTCCCGTTGGAGGACGACCAGCTACCTCACAGCAGCATGAATATCAATCATTCATACCCAGTAGACACACAGATGTTTACGCGTTTGATACGTGGCAGTCGGGTATTAGATTAAAATCTCTCTAATTACAGAATCCCCTGTGAATCTGAGCCAGTCAAAGTGATATAATGCCTCTGAGCGCCCCGACCAACATGTGCCTCTTCTCTGCAATCAGATTGACCCCCCAGTTTTGAGGGTCACAGGGCCCGGCACAGTGCATTTAGATCAGAGTGGTTGGAGTGCATATAAGGCAGGCCGCTGCTGCAATGATGACCACATCTGCAGAGATGTACAACAAGGGTGAAATGATGTACAGACGACCTTATATGACATGGTGTCGTTCCTGCTTCCTATGTGCTTACAGGAATGGACTCATGGGAAGTTCATTTAGTAATATCTACATGTAAACTGCAATTGTAACACATTATTTAGGGACTTCTGTCAATGACGTTGCTCATTTTTCCAGAGTTTGGCTCTGGCTGTGTGTGCAGTCCCTGAATTCACCATGTATGACCTTTGTGTTGCCTCAAATGTAAACATTAATAACACATGGTATTTATGTGAGGCCTTTATGAGGGAAAGTATAAACTCCTTTGGTTAACCTTGAGAGATTTATTTGAAGTTTTACAGTGTAGACCAGGAGTGAGATTAGAAGCGCTCAGGTGCATGGAAACCAAATAACTACGGCAATAAGACTCTGGTTTATTTTGATAGCGCAGCGAGGTCCAGGTCGAGAGGTGAGGCACCTTTTCAAGGGGTTAGTGGCATATTCCTTCTCCGGAAATGTCATCAATGACATCACTGCACGTCTACCTGCAGACGCCCGCGAGATGCGATAAGCCAGCCAAGCATGAGACTGTTCCAAAAATACTAAATCTGCCTCCCGGGGCAAAAACTCTTATCTCAAATAACAATTACTGAACAAGAGAGACAGACCATCAAATCGGCTTAGAGCTGAGCAATGGTGCGTCCTCTCAAAAAACGAGGGGTCCAAAACAACTGAGTTAATTTGGATCAAGGTCCTTTTGCAGAGCCACACAGGGATGACTGCATACACGCTAACCTAAAGCCACAGGGAGAATGTTTCCCAGTGCAGTGCGGTGGAGAGGTGGTGTGTGTTACAAGGCCCTCGGGCTCTCAGATTCACCTTTTTAAGCAAGCAAGAGCCACAGTGTCATCATCTGAAGTGCAAAGCCTGGAGATGAGATACCTCTATCTAAGAATGAAAGTAATACTCATTTTGCTTTGAATATTAACTGTGTAAAGCCATATTTGTGTAGGTATGGGTTTTTCAAGGGCTGAGACAATTGCAATTCAATCAATTTAGTGACTTATTTTAATACACAAATAATTCTTTAAGTCATTTAGTAAAAAAGGAATCCAAATATTTTTCAAAGCCATGGTAAATTCTCTCGAAATTTGTTATGTTCAAATGTTTCTGAAATTCAAGTGAAAATAATAAAAAGTAAAATATTTATATTTAAATGTTTTGTATGGATTTTGATTTGATTCAACCACCATTGGCACCATCATTTTGCAGGAAAATATGTCTTAAAATGACACATGGTACACCAGAATATACATTATGGTTAAATATTGTTTACCTAACAATCAGTATTTCTATTATTTAACTAGCAGCTGTATTTTTCAGCCAGCTTTTTTTTTAAATGCCAATAAGACAGAAATGCAGTTAGACGCCAGCTCAGACAGACTCACTAGCACACATCCTCATCCAGATAAATGGGTTACCCTGACATCCCACACATACAGCAGACTGTATCATCAACATCAGCATTCCTAGAGAGGAGTCCAACTTGTCTGTTCAGCCATGCGGAAAGATGTAGGCCAACTGCATAGCAACATGGGAAAATAAATCAGCTCGCTTTCCACAGAGAAGGAGATATGATTGACCAACGGAAACAGCATGTCTGCATCCACACTCAGATATCACATAATGAAGGAAATTAGACAGGAAATGCGTGAGTGTTTTGCATTTCTTCTTGAGGATATTACTCATATTATACTCTGCAAACCTAGCACATTCCTCTGTATGTTTTGCACATTACTGTTAGAGGTGAATCCCCTTTTAAATTCTGACATAATTTTCAGAGAGTAATTTCTCACAGCTATTCCACTTAACTGTGATTATACTGTATATTTTTTGATTTTGGGAGTCATTTTTTACGTTTGTTTTCCTTAGTATGTCCTGTAAACATTTATTTAATAATTTTATTTTATTATCGTTATTCCAGCTATTCCACTTTGAAGTTCCTCTTACTTTGTTATAATATATACATAAACTAATTCTTGTATGTGCTAAACCTACTTGGCAACACATTCTGATTAAAATCCTTGGATTGATTTCTTCTTCTCTCCCTGTTTCACTGTCATCTATCCCCTTCTTTCTTCCCCTCCTCCTCCCATCCCTCTCAACCCATCCTTCCATCTTTCTCCCTCTGATCACTGCCCTGCCTTACTGTAGCTCTCAGGGGGGTGGAAGGCGGTGGGGCTCTGGCATCAGTAAGCCCATCAGAGGGAGACTGTATGTGATGCATCTCTTTTGATCAGCGCAGTCGCCACATTAGCATGTACCTCTGCGCTCTGAGTAAGCTACCTGCCTGTCAGCGCCTTCCGACCCACGAGGAGCCTCGCCCAGGTGAGACAGGAGCCGCTCGGAGCCTGTCTTGAGTCTGAAACCTCTAATGAACGCCGGCTGATGATAACACCCTTGTGATCTCGCTTGCAGAGACGGACAAAAGCCTCGCCGTACATCTGTAATGTTCTGCGAGGTACTTGAACGCACCTTGTGAAACCCTGAGTGATAAAAATCGAATGATGGTGTTGATCGAATGCTGAGACTTCTCTTGGGACTCCACACCTCAAAGGGAAGCTTGTGAAAACACTCTTTGTTCGTGCTTTTTAGCGACAACAAACTAACACATGAAAAACAAAACAAAGGTCCTTTTTGAAATTGCACAGAGGTAGCTTGTTTGTGTTCGAATCATTGGCTCTTTCATGCTATACTTACAAAGAGGTTATTTGTCATTCTAGGATTTAAAGTCTGAAGAAAGTAAAATAACTTTTTATTTCCGTTGTTTAACGAGGGGTTGTGTTTGGCCCAGGACTGGGTCTGAGTCTAGGTCCACAGCCGGGTGCCCTCTCTCACTTCTGTGCCACTTAATTAGCCCGCACAAAAGGGGGGAGTTGGTCACATGGGCCCAATTTGGCCACGCAATAAAGTCTGCAAAGGGCTCAGCGTGCATTACTACAGGAGTATTTACGTGGCTGCCTCACCGGGGGTAAGAGACTTTGAAGATGCAGAGAACAGGACGAAGAAGAAGTGAAAAGGAGAAAAAAAATGAGTGAAATGAAAGGAGGGGACCCTTAAATTCCGGGGAATTTTTCCAGATGTTGCACAAATATTCTGCTGAGGCAATCCAGATGTGCTAGCTCTGTTTATCCCCTCCTTCTGCTCGCTGTTTCAGGGACTTCTCTTTCTTCCTTTTCTTCTCTTTCACTCTCTCTTCCTCTTTCTACAACCCCCCTCTACCTCCCAACCGCACCCCCCCCTCCACATCAGTGTTCACTGATAGTGCCTTTTAAGTGAGGGCTTAAATAGCCCCCAGGGTGCCTTAGCATCCACTCGGATCCTGTAATAAACATCCACTCTCATTTTCTACAGCCCGTGTGTGTGAGAGTGTGTGTGTGTCGGAGAGAGAGAGAGAGAGAGAGAGATTACTCGCCTTGTTTTATCGCTCTTTGGATCAATTATCAATTAACTGTGTTACTAACAATAGCTGCACTGATGCGATGAGGAAAAAAAGCCATGCATTTACTATAGCTCAGTCCCAGCAGCAGAGGACCCAGGCTTGACTTCGACCTGGGACGCGTGTCCTCCCCAATTGTATATATATATATAAAATGGTGTCCATCCAATAAAAGGCACAGGTGACCCAAAAAATATCTTTAAAAAAATACATACATACAGTGTAAGGGGTTACTGGTTTTATCGGTTATATATTATAAGTAGTAAAGACAATTTCTCAGGTTCTTTTAGATTCTGTATCAATTTTGAAGACGCCAATCAGTTTATAAAGTGGCATATGTCTTCATCCCGTCTGTCTTCCCCTTTCAAATCTGAGGCTATTATTACTTAAGTCAGTAAGTTGTTTTTTGTTACCTTAGACTATGAGAATTTAAAGCCATTTTTCACTATTTTAAAGACTTCTTTAGCTGCAGCGACAGTTTTGATCACCACTTATCACAATTACGGAATCAAGAAACAGAGGGAATGATGCAGGAAAAAGGGAAAAGTATAAAAATGCATCAAAAGAACGACACTTAACTCGATGCCAAAAATGATCTTAAAAAATAGTCCATGAACACAGTGAAGCAAGACCCAAAGTCACGCTTCCTGCTTCCTTTTCTTTCTGCAAGCCTCAACAATGATCCCGTTTTGTTTCCCATCACTTCTCCCTCGTCCTCACCTCTCCCACAGAGCGTGACCCAGCCACAACCCCTGACCCCCCCAGCCACCCCACCCCTCTCCCAGACAGCGCACTGATTTTCGACTGCTTAAACTCTATGCTGCTGCAGAAACACCGCCACATGAATCAGTGTGTCGGGGCGGGGGGGAGGACTCCCACACCACCGACTCAGAACATACATGTTGTGGCATCGGATGATTGTGCGCATGGCACATAAAAGCAGACATATGCAGGCTTGTTTAGGACACGCTGACACATATGCATGCCCGAGCGTATACAAATACCCCGTCTGATTCCTAAATACATGAAAACGTGTAAATAAACTCTTCAGTTGATCATAAGAATGCTACTCAACTTTCATTTTTGATTATTAAAATCGTTGTTAATGCCAGTTACAAGGGAAAATGGCATTAGTTTTATATTAAAACCTCTTTTGTTAATTCAAAAAAATACATATTTTTTTATTAAATATTGTAAGGTTTAATTATTTTGTACTTTTTTATTTCTAATTTAATTCTTTATTTTTTGTAATATTTGTGTTGTTTTATTTGGTTTATTCTTAAAAGAAATGGTCTGATAAATATTTATTTTTATTTTGCTCTGAATGGGTTAAAGTGGCTGTGATGATTAAAAATTGAGCTCCTTAATTAATTTAATTAGCATGTTCTCCATTTGTTATGTAATAAAAATGAATTTGTCACAAAGAAACCAATCAAAAGTGTCACTTCTGGTTATAAAATGCCACTTTTTCCTGCCATTGAATCAACTGAATGATAAATTGATTACAATCAACACACACAATTCAATAATGAAAATAGCCGGTAGCTTCAGCCTTTACCGCCTCACACACAGAAAACCACACAGCTGCAAACATAAGGGCCCAGATCCGCCAACATCTCAACTTTCAGATCTGTCGCGTTTAATCTGCAGCCTTCTCCCGTTTCCCACTCTGGGCTGACACAGAAGAAAGCATCCTAAACGTGACACTTGAACTTGTCAGTGCCGCTTTTACGCAGGCACGCTGTCAGCCCTTTGGTATGCAGAGCACTGATGACAAAGACATGGCCGACACCTGCGCGCCTGCCTGTCTCTGTCGGTCTAGTTGCTCAACTTTCTTCTCCGAAACAACACAAACGACAGATTTATCCACATGCTAGGGTGGCATCTGCACTACATTTATTATGTTGGTTATTCTTCTGTATAAATTACACTGGAATGTATCCGCCGTGTATGCAATCCCATTACTATGAAAACATTTTCCGTAGGGGCACAATGCAGAGGGTTTATACCTCTCATAAGCAGGTTGACAATTTCTATAACCAAAGTAAAAGAGCATTTAACTGCCTAATGCGCTTTCTGCATCTATTCAGTCATCCTATTTACAGTCACTATTAAGTAGTGGGGCTCAGTTTATAAAAGAATATATATATAAACACAGTTATTTGTGACCTGGTATGGCCGTTGTACCGCCCTCAACTGTAAAACTTTACAAAGGCTGGTGAAACCTTTGTCCGACTGCTATTTTTACATATTTATATAAACTGTACACTAAACATATTTATTGTAGTGTACTGAATTAATTTAAATTCAGTTTTAAATGTTTTTTATTATAATATTTCCATCGCCAAAACTGCGCTTTTGCCATTAAAGGTTTTGATAGGATGCATTTTGGTCTTGCCATGGTTAAGTTGGGTTCAAAATGTATTGTTGTCTTTTTTGCTTTGTATAGCATGGCTCTACTGTGCGGTTTTACTGCACACCCTGTCTGCAAAAGCAAATTTCCCTGAAGGGGCAATAAAACTCAAATAGATTGGATGTTGTGGGCACAGGAAGGGAGGGAACAGACGTCCATCTAAGTGCCGTCACTCGGTTACGAATGTCACTTGGTGAAATGTTACTTTCGGTTGTTTACATTGCTTGGTACGGCATGTCCGACTACTATATCGAGACTAAGACGTTCCAAATTGCCGGTGTTGTTTTTCCAGATACAAAGCCCCTCCCTGTTGGCGTTGAAACACCCTCCCTGCCGTTGAGAACATTCCTAAAACCAGACGGCCGCGGCAAGGTGTCTAACCATAGGTGACAAAGCCCTCCAGACTTCCTCGCAGCAGACTTTCTGCATGTGTGCCTGTGTGTACACATGCATACAGGTGTGTGTGCGTGTGTGTGTGTGTGTGTGTGTGTGTGTGTGTGTGTGTGTGTGTGTGTGTGTGTGTGTGTGTGTGTGTGTGTGTGTGTGTGTGTGTGTGTGTGTGTGTTCTCAGGCCGAGGGGGCCACAGTCTGGGCGGATGTACGAACATGCTAGGCCTGGAGGCGTCAACAAAGAGTTAATCACTCTCTCTCTACTGCAGGCAGTGGAGCCCTGTTATCTACCTCTTTTTTATTTCATGCGTGGTAATTTGTGAAAGTGAAAACTCCTCGCGCGGATTACTTTGTGTCCATTTCCAGAGATGACCCATGTCAATACTTTTATATGGGCTACCGTCCCTTGGTATCCTAAATCTTATCTGTAATTGCGAGAGTTTGCTGGCTCCTGTAATGGATCTTCTGTTTATCATAATTGAAGTCGTAGCCCCATCTTACAGGCTGGTTGAAAAGAGATACTTTGGCGAAGTTAAAAGCGTGTAACGAGGCGTGTAAGGATAATTAAGCTATTGATTTCATTCAACGGTTAAAAGTTGAACCGTCTATTCTGGTTGGTCAACTTGGAGATTGAGCAGTCTGCTCTTTTTGGATAGCAGACTGATGCAAGAACAAAAAGAAAGAAAAAGAGTTTAAAATACACGAGGAAGACAGACAGGAAGTAAACACTGAAGGGAACAGGGTACAAGCTCTGGCAGTGTTTAAAGACTGGTTAATGGAATGAAAATGTGAAATGACTTCAACATTTACAGAAAACCTCGATCAGTGCTGCCATCATTTTAAGCTACGTAGCCTAGCTGCATTTCCATCTGTTGCAACCCAGTAGAACAGACCATTTTTTCTTAGCATAAGCAATATAGATTCATGTTTCAATCAATCTGTTGTTTTCAGAGCAAAAGGAACCCCAACAGGGTGATCAGCCTATGCAAAGTACTTATTTAGACAGGACCTTGACTTATTCGCAATATCAATGTATCTTCCACTGCCCTGCTGTTGAGCAAAATGGGAGGGGATGGTTGTTTTTGTGCTCTTAAAAGATCTTGAAATACTTAAGCTAATATATGGTAGAACAGCTTTCACTGTCCTTGACCTGAAAAGAACCAGAATTCGCAAATGGCAAGAAAACAGAATTAAATATCTTTGATTTTGTAGCGGTTGGACTGCAATCAGATTCTCAGAGGACAGAGGATAATACAAACATGGAAACCTTGAAACCTGGACAAACATATGGCAAACAAAACAGTCACCATAGAAACAGGAACACAATAAATGGTGGTTACTGAATAAGAGTTGCTATTGACAATGTAATAATTCTCTGCAGTTTTGATTGCTATATCTGCCCATTGTATTCATTAAATCGCAGCTGTTTATGGCACCTAATTATTGTCCCCATATGTGAGATTCTTTTTAAATCCTTATAAAAAGCAGTTCACAAAGCATCTTAGCCAGAGCTCCTGAGGTGAAGAAGTGTTCAAAGTAGAGAAAATGACTTCTGTTGAGCTTTGGAGTTTCTTAAGCAGGGAAGAAAATAGCTGCAGGAAGTGGAAAAGTTCAACAAATTGAATAAGAGAAACTAAGAATCCACTGTATTTGTAGCTGTGATTACATTACTCATTTAATGAATCAAAGGTGTATACATAATGACTGCCTCTGGCTTTTAAAAACATCTCTTCAGATAAATTCTGTTGCTTTTCATGGATGAAATGGATAAAAGGTGTGTTTAATAGAATGTTAATCTGGTAAATGCTGGAAAAAAAGTGACAAATGTTATTATCATATCTGATGTTTCCTGAAGATGAGTGTAACGGCATAGCCTTAGAGTCTTTGGCTATTATTAACTCGTGGGCTACTGTGTCTAATTGTCTCCAAGAATACTTTAAATTATAGCTGTTCCCAAGTAAGATATTTTTCTGAGTATAAAACCTCTCAGGGTTGCCATCCTCAGTATCGAGCAATCCCAACTCAGAGTTGAAGTGAAGTTATTTCTTCTGTAGAGAAATGGAAATGGGTTTTTTCATTCTCCGTGAAGAAGGAATAACTACAGTTCAACTCCAAGTTCAGATTGGTCTTGGTATTTTGGTAGCATGAGGGGGGGCTTCACTGTGGTCATATCACATTTTCTTGCCAGTAACAAACGCCACCTGACTGGGAAGGGAAATATGAAGGACATCCATAGTGAGTTTTAGGTGGCAAATTCTTTTTAATATCTTCAATAAATTTAAAAACATTCAAGATTGACAATTCCTTGACAATAATACCAAAGCTTCCAAGCCACAGCATTAGTAGAAACATCATGTGTCTTGCTTTATCCGAACTGCCTTACTTTAATCTCAAAAGACTATTATGCGTTCCTGTAGCTACAGCATTGAATCAATGGTATTGAACAAATGGCAGCCAGCAATTGCTCTGCCAAAATATACAGTCAATATACAGGTGTACAAGAACATCCCCTTCCCCCTGCTCCCAAAGCTCCTGCCTTCTGCTTACACCCAAACACACACACACCCACTCACACACACAGAACGTAACCGAGGTGTTTGCATGCTGTGGGATTTCCGTGGCCATGTGCCCAGCAGCGCACGGGAGCCCCACCCCCCATCGCATCTGGCGAGGTGACAGACAAACTTATCGGCAGCGACAGTGATGGTGGAGGTGGAGGGAGGAGAGATATAAAGGCACATTGGGACACCACCTCTCATCCCCCGTGACCTCGCAGAGTGAAGGAGCAGCGAGACTCCTAATTACCCTGCTCTGTTCCTGCTGCGGTGGCCGGTGTTTAGATGTACATGTATACACACAGTGAGTGTGGTTCAAAAAGAAAGAGAGAGCGCTGTGTGTAAACACCTGAATACACAGCTATATTTAAAACAAACCAGCCCATGATTTCACTCTTCTTTCTTCGAGGTAACATCAAACGCATCACTCGGGCTTTTGATCATGCTCTATGCTGATGATATCGCCAAGTCGTAACAGCTACATATTATTACAACATGTAAAGCCATGCTCCACTGTAGTTTAATCTCCGACTCATCATCCGGATGCGGGGGAAATACTATTTACTGCTGCTGCATTTTTTCCATGTGCCCTTCTTTAAGGGGGAATAAATTCTTTCTTTTTGTTTACATCCGCGGTGCTCATCGGGGCCAATTATAATTAGGAGAAAATGTGGGCATTAAAGGAAATATAATGACATGAAGGAGCATGGCATATCTGAGATGCGCTCGATTCGTCATCCCTCTCCAGCGAATACCCATCAAAGCCCGTATGCTCATAACTTAATTACAAAACACATCATAACCTCCAAACAGCCAAGATATATCATGCATTACCCCGGTCGCAGAAGAAAAGACGACAGTCGTTTTTATTATTGAAAACATGCCAACTTGAGGATTGTGGAGAAGAGAAGAGGGTAGTTAGCCTCTGACAGCTACTGGTGTTTTTCTGCTTTCTTGGCAGGGCTTTAATTGTGTTCTTTCTAACTGTTATAGTATCTCTCTATCTCAGTGTTGCCCTTATTTCTCAGTCTTCTGCTCTATGGAAGCTGCTAGAGTAGGGCGCACCGACCTTCCTCTCATTGCGAATTATGAGTGCGATCTGTTCAAATCCCCACAGAGACTACGTTTCCGCACTTCAAAAAGAGTGGCTGTACGCACCCTGCATACTGCCAGCCCTCAGACAAGCCATTCAGACACTCAGGAGGACTCACAATACACCCAGAGACGAATAGTGCTCGCTTAATTCAAAAATGTGTGCAACAACAAGCATGCTACTGCCAAAACAAATTAGTGTAATTGTCAATTACTGTTGACTGATCATCACTTTCCCCAACCGAAAATGTCACACATGCCTTGGTTCCAGCTTTTTAAGAATGAAGAGTCACTTATAATCTGTGTTTTATATTTTGGGTTCAGATAACCTTTTGTTAAAGACCTTTTTTTTGGACAACCAGTCCCTTTATTGTAGATTAATTGAAGCAGGGAGACAGAGGGGAAGACATGAGGCAAATATTCCCAGATAAAATTATGATTTATTATTACACTACTTTACTTTTTTATTTCTTTATGTCTTGAGTATTTTGTATGTTTCAAAGTGTAGATGTCACCTTGGCCATTTTACAGACTACTTGAACCTATCCTGAGCTGCGCCACCAATTTAAAATCACCACAAATCACAAATTGGGGAATCTAGAGCCGAGCGAATGATGCACGATTGAAACAAAGGAAAGAAACATGGATAGAAAGAATGACAAAAAACGTATGGAAAATGCTACTGTCATTAAACACTTTTAACAAGAAATCCAACGCCAAAGGCAAATTCCTGAAGTGAACGAGCAGACGAGGGGCAGAGGTCAAGGTCTGAAGTGCAAAGTTCAGAGCGGCCCTTATCAATGAAGACCTCCTGCGAGCTTCGTACACAAATAATTAACAAGCCTTTTAGTCGTGCCATGATTCAAGGAGCCTTCTGCCGCTTTCTGAGTCCTACTATGTCTAGCACATAAACAAGTGCAGAGGGGAGAAACTGAAGCACAATGCTTTATAGTGATCAACAGAGACATTATCCCCCCCAAAAAAAACACTACACTTGAGTGCAGTAAACTGTAATTAAAAAAACACACACTGGTTGTGTTCATAGTTGGAGAGTAAATCCTTTTTTTTCTCTCGTACAGTTTGCTTTGGCAGGGGTGATGGGTGGGAAAGTGGAGGGTGGGTACATGCATAAGGCACATTTCCTTTGATTTGCTTGAGTAAAAGGCCTCATGGGTGAGATTGAGACAGAGAAAAAAAAGGAGAAAGGAGACGGAGAGAGAGCTGTCACTTTAAGCCATTAAGTCTTGCTATAAAACTCCTCCAATAAAAATGACAGCTGCAGCCCCCTTTTCTCAAAAGGGGAGCAAAAGCATCACATCAGGAACACAAAACTGGACGGCTGTAAAAAGACAAACTTGGCCAAATGCTTTTGGCGGTGTAATTCCACCAGCCCACTCCCACCACACACATCCCTCCCGGCAACACACACACCCTCTCCCTGTATTACCTTTGTTCCTGCGTTACTGCCAGAAAAGGAATGTCTGTCTCTCCCACACACACTGCCACGAAACCCACTTTCTCATCAAAGACCATGAACTTCATTGATTCTGGGAGTGTCTGTGTGTGTGTGTGTGTGTGTGTGTGTGTGTGTGTGTGTGTGTGTGTGTGTTTCAAGGTTTCAAGGTTTCAAGGTTTTATTGGTCATATGCACAGCAGATACAGCGTATATGTTGGCAATGAAAATCTTATGTCGCGTGCTCCTCCAACAACTCAACATGCATGGTGCAAAAGATAAATAAAGTAGTGCAAAAAGAGAGAAGAATATTTACAATATTAACAATAAAGATTGGAGGATGTGAAATATATACATATGTGGAATACATTGAAAGTATTTAAATACTTTACACTGTTGAATGAGGAGGTATGGACAGATGCATATATTATGTATAGCAGATGTATATGGCAGATATGTACAATATATAGATATGTGTACTATAAGCAGATATGTATGGCAGATGTGTATAATATATATGTATGTGTGTACTATAAATGTGTATGTGTGTGTGTGTGTGTGTGTGTGTGTGTGTGTGTGTGTGTGTGTGTGTGTGTGTGTGTGTGTGTGTGTGTGTGTGTGTGTGTGTGTGTGTGATGTTCCTCCAAACAGAAGGCACCGCACACTTCTTTAGCGGGTGGCAAAAGGAACTGTTCAATACAGTAAAATAGTGGCAAACCACCAAAAAAAGAAGGTCATGTAGCTTTAATTATATCAAACAAATGTGAATCAATGATCGTAAAAGAACTGGTGGTCTAATAAGTTGTGCGTGTCACATTTTAACAAAGATCTTTGGGATGTAACGTGTTTCATTAATAAATTAATGTTTAAATGAAGGCTGTACAATTCATGTGTTCAAACAGCCGGAATTTGTCTCGTACAGCTTCACACCAATCCTTAGCTTGAATTGGACAATGATAAATTCAATAAAAAACAATAAAGCCAGAAATTTGAACTTTCAACCGGGGAAATGTCATATTTGCTGCATACTAACCAACCAAATCAATATAAATGTGACTGATTTACAGGCTTTTCTCCTCAAATGTAAAAACTCTGCTTTCCTTTCACTGTTTATTCCACTGACACACTGTTATGATCTGCCTCATATTGCTCTGACACATTCTCCTTTCAATGTCATCCCTTCAGTCTTCATAGCTAACATCAGAAATGAAGGCTGCACATCACCATGGGGGGGGGGGGGGGGGTCGTCATTACGTCCAACAACCGATCCATAATTGTAAAACGTACCCGCAGTCATTTCAAACAGTTGCATGTCAGAATTTCTAATGCAGCCCGACAGATTATTGCACTGAGTGAGCGGCTAATCGATACGTTCAAGGACTCTGTAGATAGCGACGTCCTTGAAGTGGCCAATTACCAATCAGCACTCAAAGTGGACCTTTGATGGAGCAAGTTTAAATAGAAATGGCGATTTAAGGGCTCACAGATTAAGCGATGAAAAAGCTGCTGACACAGCATGTGGCGTAACTGGGAGGGAAAGATGAGAGCCAACCCTGCTGGAAGAAAGTGTTGAGCCTTTCACCAACCGCAGATAACGCCGCTGTCAAGTGTCCGCATGAGCTACTCTGATGTACATTTAGGCAGAGTGAAACTTGAATCACTTTCGGCGAGGACACACAATATGTGGCACCTGTAATAACAGCCTGTCGGTGTGTGTAGTGAGTATTTCTGGGAAGCCACATAAAGGGCGTTGTGGGGCGACGGTGTCAGCGAGCATGGCCCCTGTAACAGAAGAAGAAAGCCGGCCCCGGCGTCTCAGAAGTCCCAGTGAATCTCCACGGTGCATACAGGCAGCTGATGATACATGTCGAGGTGTAACGTGACGCCCTCATGAAAGAAGGGCAGACACAATAACAGGGCTGGCCTGCAGCTCTGTGCAGCGTCTGTGCTGCAGGGGACAAGGGTCTGCTCTGTTCACTTTGACAAACTCACAGTAGCAGCTTGGCATTAATAATTTACAGTGTGATGTGCTCGTGTGTGACAGTGTGTGTTTAAAGTGGAATTTGAAAGGAGCCCTTAACAAAAATTAGACTTAGCAAATAAGAATAACGGTTGCGAAACATTCACAGTCATTCATACTTTATGTAGATTAGTGTTGATCTTTCTCTGGAAATTCAAACATCTTACCATTTGAGAATGTGACAGATGTGTAAATGCCTCCTTGTTGCTTTAAGTCTTTACTTTTTAGGAAAATGAGGCATGAAAAATGAATGTGAAAGTTGCCGCTTCCCTCCTAAAAAACACACACGTGAAATCACTAAATGAGTCGCTTGTGACTTTTCGTACTTAAACAGATTATTTGTATCCACACAAAATTCAGAAACTACACAAGTGCGACCTGTTTGTAACTTAATCTTTAGTTTTTAGAGACAAACTCCTTTATAAGTCAAGCAACTTCCTTTGAGCACACAGCTCATTTTAAATACATTTTCTGTTGCTGCTTGGGCTAATTTTGAAACAACTCAGCAACACATGGAAAGACAAACGGAAGCAAGTTAAGCCAAGTCACGTGAAAGACAACAAAAGCTTTAAAAAGGCTTCCATACCTATCTTTAACATAAAGCATGTTGTAGCATACCAGCTCACTAAAACTCATACAAATTGCACACGGCACTAAATCTAGTTTAAACATGCTAAGAAACGATTACATAGAAACTGCTCTTCCAAGTTAAAACTCCTCTTTTTTGCAATTGTGATTACATTACGTCCCTCTCGAAAGCAAATGCTGACAAACACAACTGTATCTCGGTTTGCAAGTTTCCTTAATGGAGCTACGTATATTAAAATACAGTTTTAAGCAAAGTTAACGCGACTATGACATTTAACTGTAGCGCACGCGAGGTATGCGCACAGCTTATCGCGAGCGAGATGTCACTCCGCATCAAAGCACTGTCATCACCTCAGACATCACAATTATAGCATGCAACCAAAAGGGGGACTATCTGCTTTTAAATATATCAACTAAATTATAAGAATGCCCGGTAAAGCTCGCAAACAGCTTCAAACATGTTGAAACATTTGAGAACTCGCTTCTGTCAAAATTGAACAAGGGGCACCACAGAAGAAGAAACAACTGCGCTAAGACCCGCTTCACACTATCAAAACACAACAAGTCATTAAACAAACAAACTTACCCAATGACAGGAACGGTTTGGTTTCCATGTCTGTCTGGTAGGTTAGCTCATGCCAGCTGAGACGACTGCGTTTGGGAGTTTCTCACAGGCGGCTGCTCGAGCACACCGGACCGGGCTGCTACTGCTGCTTCTCTCCGCCTCTTCAAGTAGACCGTGCACGAAGCAGTAAAAAGTGACAGGTCGATGTGTGATAAGTCTCAAAAGATAACCTAATGTTTCTAGCTCTGTTTGCTCACTCAGCTGCTTCGCTATCGCTCCTCTCCTCTCACTCTCACGCTCCGGTGTGTACAACAACTCTAACTACTGGATCTGCACTGCAAAAGGGACCGGTGCAGGGGGTACTCCCACCAACGTATGCCGAGCCTGCAGCGACGCCACAGATATAGACTCGTCATGAAATGAACAACGCAAAATTATTAAAAGATAAACACGCATTGCATTTCATCATACATATTAAAACTCTACAGATTTCCTAAAGGTAGTGATTGTACCATATTGTGTGGAGCAGAAGCTAGTATTATTTTCACTGCTTATCTCCTGTTATTTTAACCTGGTCACATCTGTTGAAGCAGGGCTGTTAGCTCTATAGATAGATATTTCAACTGCATTTTCACAACTGTAGCAATTGGGCTATATCCCCAGAAGCTCTTAGAAGCTGGTATCAAATTCACATACTCAAACCTAACTGGAGATCTGATTGTAGAACTATAGAATGATTTTGTTGTCATGAAGAACCTGATAAACCTAGAATTGCATATGATGTGTGCATCTTTGCAATTTAGTTTAACACTGCATGAATAGTTTATGCATTCACATTCAGATGTATCATCAAAAAAAGATGGGAGTTTTTGTTTTTGTGATGCCTCACAGTGCATTCATCTTTTCTTTGCAGGATAAAACATACATTTCACCAACTTTTCAACAGATCTGAAGACTAATCCATAATCCATTCCTAACAATAATATTGGGGAATACAGACAAAAAGGTAATCCAACATCGAGAAAGTTGCGCAAGCTAAAATATTACACAGTTTCATTTTCAAGTCCCCACTCTACATCTGCTAATACTTACTATATTCACACTGTGATCTGCCAATATAGCACACAGAAATTATATGATTTTTTTTGCAGAAGGATAAAAGTTTGGTTGCAGATTCACATAAGCCCCCCTCGGCTATAGCTTCACGCAACACTCGATTTGCATAAATCTCCTTGCATTAGATGTCGAATGAGATCTCTTGTCATTGTTCTTGCTGCTATATATTTTCTACACATGAAAGTTTACGCCTAACTCAAGCCACATCTATCTTGCACACACATAGAAAAAGGCGCATGTTTCAAAAGAAGAAAAAAATGTCCCATCTTTGGCTGAGATTGAAGGAGAGTAGAACATATGCAGGCTTTACATTTTCGCCCCATACTGTAAAATCCCTTATGCAGTGCATTATGGGAGCTGTGTAGGGTTTTTCTGTACATACGTTTCCTGCAGCCATCCTCCAGGCCCTTGTGATGAGCTTGCTCCTATTAAGCATTTGAAGGTGTACGCCACGTTTGCACTGAGGCGAGATACATAATTAATGCAATGCATGGCACATCAAAGATCAAAGGCAGTTGTGCGGAGAAAAAAAGGGGGAAAAGAGTAAAGTTAAGTCTGACTGGGCACTGTTTCAAGGTGTGTAAGAGAGAGAGTATGTGTTGTATGTCTGCAGATGTGGGAGGAGAGAAAAAAAGAGGGCGGCAGATTATTCTACTCAAGGCCTCGCTTTTTGTGCGAATGTGTCCTTCATCTATCTCCAAAGTAAACAATCAATCATCAGACGGTATCGTGTTAGCACGGGGATGTTAAGTGACTTAATTGACTGGGTAACTGCTCAGTAGAAAGGGAGGGTGGGAGGTACGGAGGGAGGGAAGAGCACCGATTGGACATTTTGCCTCTGGCCCTTACTCTGTAATAGAAGACAGACAGAACACAGTCTTTTTTAAACACCTCGATCAAGCCGGTTCTCTCATCTTCCTGCTACACCCGGCTATTTAATCCTCAACTTGGACCATGATTAATAGCGTGCTGACCCTTCAACCCCATCCATATA
Source organism: Eleginops maclovinus (assembly GCF_036324505.1). Taxonomy (NCBI): domain Eukaryota; kingdom Metazoa; phylum Chordata; class Actinopteri; order Perciformes; family Eleginopidae; genus Eleginops; species Eleginops maclovinus. The sequence goes on from NC_086356.1 coordinate 5,795,229, forward strand.
AATCGTCTGGAGGCTGCTTTGGCTCCTCTCAACACCTCACCTCCACTAGAGGAGGACTCAAACTCTACTCTACTTAACTCTTAATTGCGATATCTCTTGGCTCGGTTCTCTTTCTTCTTTCTCTTTAGCTGTGTTTCTCTCCGCTCTAGGTTCTTGGGCCCCAGGGAATGGTAGACCACCATTACGATATACACTCTCTGCTATGGTTGCTTTGACAGCCAGCCTCCTCCTCTTTCACCCTCTCTTAAAATGGGTGATAAATGAGACAAGGGCCTTTTGGTCTCCTTTGTACTTTGACCATTCACAACAAGCTCATCCATAAAAGCGATTATGGCCTCTTTCAGCGGCAATGACAATGGTGTCCAATCCTGAGGAATGTACGGATAAATGTACACTGCAATGTTTTTCCCATTCTTTATTTGGCCAATACGATGTCAGAGTTGTGGAAAATGCTCATTAGCATTCTCTAGGTTATAGGTGGTGTCTTCAGATCTCTTGTTTTGTCTAGACAATGGTCTGAAACTCAAATGTGTGCTATTTACAGCAATATAAATCAGACGAAAGCAGCAACATGAATTTTCTTGATATCACCTAGATTTGATGATCTACTTTTATTTTGCATCTCTGGAAATCCACAAAATAGATTCCAAACAAGCCAAATCCCTAAAAAAAATAAAACAAAACTTTTGGAAGAAGTTTGTCAGACACATTGTTGATGTGGTTAGTATTACGAAATTCCTGTCAAATGTGGACGACTGAGGTCCGAGGGAGAAGATCTGCTACGAAGAACACAAAAGCCTCTGAGATCATTAGGGCGTTTGCTGAGGTGTTCAGCATTGTCCGCCCCAAGGGGAAAGTCTTGATCGTCACAGTCCCGGGTTCACATTCCTTAACCCCAGGGTCAGGGCTTTTGTCTGAGGATAGCACTGAGGCAACTTCCCTTGCGGAAATCAGCAAGAGCTGACACACTGAACGCTGAGGAGACCCACACAGAGGCAGGAAGAGGGACCACCACACACACAGAAGCAGGCACATGGTCATAAACATGGCTGTTATGTCTAGAAAATTAGAAAACTGTCAAAAGCACCATGCCAGTGTTTGAGATTTTAGCACCTTGAGTACAAATCACAATTTTGCTGACCTTTCATAAATGTATGCTTTACTGTTTTACATTATTGTGGATGCTTTTTTACCTCCACCAATGAGGGAATGTTTTTGGTGAGCACAGTCAGCAGGGTTTCAGCATCAGTATTATGGCGTCAACCATGGACGGTTTATTTTTAGGCTTGGTTAGTTTTGTTTGTCAGGAAAATGGAAAAAAACTATTGGCCCGATTTGCATTGCATTGAAACTTTGTGGGAGGTTGAAGCATGGGCCAAGAAAGCCCCCATTAAATGTTGGGTTGGATCCCAATCATTGGGCCGATTAGGGTTAGGGTTTGTTTATGTTTATGTAAATGACGTTCCCATTATAAGAATCGACATTTGTTGTGCAAAAGTCCCAAGAGCACCCCTCAAGTCGGAACTTTAACTCAAGAAACAAATTAAAAAGTGTTGTTAAAACGCTTTGAGCACAAAGTACAACTCATCATCTTTGTAGCGTCCTTTTCAAAGCTCACAAAATCAGGAAATGGAACCATCTGAGGAGTATTTGGAGCACGATTGGACTTGGTGTAGATTTTAGCTCCCCGGGTTACCATTCTAGTTCCATCTTTTCTATGCAGGCATTGACTTCCATTCAATGTTGTACAGTGTTAAAAGCATAGTCTATAATTGTGTTTCTCAGGAGAAATACAAAGAAATATGGATTAAACGGGCTGAAACGTGCAAAACCACAGATATGGTCTACTTGCACATAATTCAATGATTGCATCAATCTTTCAGCCTTATTTTAAGTAAGTCAAAATTAAATAAAAGTGTTATTTCTAGGAAAGGTTCCTGGTTTTGAATAAAGCGCCTAAAAATGCATTCACCTCATGCACAGCACCACTCTGTTTTCACAGGCAGAGTTCATTTCATTTGCGATGATAAGAGCTTTGTGGGAATCTGCCCATCAAATCCAACTGATGGATGACAGGAATCCAGGCGCAGGGCCAGCAAATGGTAGTTTAAAACAAGTAAAAAAATGCACAATATTTTCCTAAATGATCAGAGCCCATTCCGCTCAGGGCTGTTATCAATATTAAACATTACATCAGCTGTATCTGCAGGGTTTTGACTGCTGCAACGCCCACACAAAACTCCCTCAATGGTAACATGTGAAGCTCAGGCATGCATCATTCTTTAATATCATATTAAAGTGAAATTGGCTACATTTAAACAGACGAGGCGATAAATCTCGTCTGCACTCGGCAGAAGCTGGTTATTTCACGGAAGGGGGGGTGGGGGGTGGGGGGACGGTGAATCACCGTCCTGCAGAGCATCATCTTCTTACCTACGATTGAGTCCAGCATTATTGCACAATGATGGAGCCACTGTGCTGCAGGAACTGACAGATTGAAGGCTGAAATATGGCTCTGTAAAGGGTTGAAGGTGTAGTCAAACATTTCCTTTCTTTTTTTTTGGACTGGAGTTGAAAGAGGGCGTGTGTTCACGTTGGAAGGTTAAGAGGGAGATTCAATTCATAGAGGCATTTTAATTGCTGGTCAAATATTGCATACGATTTCTCAGTTGTTTCAGCTTATTACGATGGTTTCTCTCAAAAAAGCATTCGGTGACACCTTAGAATGTCATATTTCCCTTTTCATCGTTTTTATTTGTATCCAACTTGTCTTCTGTGTGACAACTTTGGGAATTAAAGAAAGCAAATTCATGCAATACCATTGCACGTAATCTGTCACTCCAAAGACTTTTGTTAGGTCTACAGTATATGGCATAAGATTTGTCTTATCCCAAGCCCCTATTCACACGGCCAGGTCTGTTTTGAAATGACAGTAGAACTACCAATACTATTGTTTTTCCCATTTTGTTTTGAATGCTACACATTTCTTTCCTGTAAATGTGCTGGAAAAAGACAAATCTTGTTGATAACCGTCACTGACTACATTCACTTGAGTCACTCATTTACATTTTCACAGAAAGCCTTTATTTTATCTCTGCTGCTTTGTGTTGCTGATCCTGTTTCCTTATCCTGCTCTGCTTTGCATTGTTGTGACTTGCAATCAGAGCGCATAATACAACAACAACGTGGACCATTTCATCTCCATATAGGCTGAGAGATTTGAAGGTGGGATAACCGACAAAGCGTCTATTCTTGTACCTTTTTTTTTCCACTTGTGTTCTATAATGTGCTTCAGTTTTGAATGCACATGTGCTTGTGAGGCATGCATTAAGATGTGGAAATATCAGTACAACAAAGTAGGAAATGCAAATAAATATCAGTTTAAAACTCTTTTCAAATGAGACATACAATGAATCTTTGGATATTTCATTGAAGCCATGCAAGAAAAACTAATTCAAGGTACCGGGGTGAGCAATTACTAATATCTTGGAGGTAAAGAGTTCTTTTAAAACCTTTAAATACAGCTATAAAGAACCCAGAGAAGCCTGGAGAAATCAGACGTGTCCTAAGTGACTTCCCCTCCACTCCGTACAGTACAGCGGGGAGAGAGCTCAACACTGTTGGACTTCAGCTGGGTAAACATTCCCCACCGAGGCCAGAGATCTTGTGTACACACAGGGCACAGCGCACGTTCAGCGAGGGAGCCCCCACAGCTGCCGCGAGGATGTATGGTCTAACCAGGCCAGAGTCCATGTGGGCACAGCAGTCGAAACATGACAAGGGACCACCCCATCTGTTTTTAGCAACATTTAGCTGTGGTGAACAAATACTAGCTTGGTTTTGGAAGTAGCAACATTTTTGTTTGCAACGATGCTAACACGCTACATCTTAAGAAATCCTCAGGCTGCTTGTTAAGAAAATAAGGTTTTGAAAGACACATTTCACTGCGAGGAACATTAGAGTGAAGCAACATGACCACCAGTGACCGTATAGCTAATAATAAACCTCTGTGAATCACACATGGCAGTTGCGATAGAGATGAGGCATTTTCCTTTGCTGAAATCAAAGTCATTTTTCCTGTGTATGAAAGGAGGCCCGTGGAGATATCACAGCTAGACATTAGTGAGTCTGTGCAAGGCCTAGTTAGCCCAGGGGATGCACTGCAGAGTGTGACAGTGATGCTATTTGTCTGTATTAACCCCTTCACACACAAGCTCATGTCATCCCACACCTGCCATCTTTTATTGCACTCAGAGCTTTGGTGGTTTGTCTCTTAGTTAGCAGGATTTAAAAGAAATACTTAAAAGAAAAAATATTGGTGCTGATAGTGCTCCCCTGTTGGCTCATGACATGTGGCGTTGTACCCCAAAAAAATTGGTTCAATCCATTTCATGCCAAGCCAATTTCTGCTTGGTGTGACTGCTTGGCCTGTTACTTTTGGGAAAAATAGTTTTCGACACACTCACTGACTTTCAAACCCATTTTATCCAATGAATACCATATTTGGTACAAGTAATTGGATGAGGCTGAAATAACATGGCATGGTATTAGCCATTAGTTTTGGAATGATGTTGTGGATAATGTTTGTTTGTGTTGAGGCAGAAAAACGACCTAGGTTACATTTTGTAAAGGATACTGGTTTGGGTCAAATAAGTATCACAGGATAAGGGGCCTTGGTTGTCATGGTTGAAACTATAAACAAGCGGTTAAAGTTAGGGAATGATCGTAGTCAGGTTGACTGTGAGTTGGATCAGCTGGTTGAAATACAATGTTAATTTTTAGGATTTATTGCCAAAATCTTCTAGTTGAATAATTGTACATGAACTATAAAAAAGCACTATGCAACTGAACACAATTCTGATAAAGCATGCACATAACTTTTCCTTTTATTCCCATCACACAACAAGATTCTCAGAATTTTTAAAGTTTCAGAAGTCAAGCAAAAGCAAAAAAGCAAGAGCTTATTCCCCAAACCACCATGCCAGAACAGCTCTATCTTGTCAGCAGACTACTGGAGAGCAGCCCTTCCTTCACACATTATCTGCCTGTGAACTGTGAGCATAGGGCTTGGATGTGTTTGTGTATGTGGGTGTGTGTGTCTGAGCCACACTCTGGCTGTGATTTACAGCTCCCCTCACACTCTCCCCTTCTGTCTGCTGGTCAACTGCCATGGTGAAGGCGGCTTCAATGACCGGCTACGGAGTACCATAAATCTGGACACTTCCTACCACTGTCTCCCACTTCAAGGGGAAGCCTGTCCTGTTGCAAACGTGATTAACCCTCTTCCTCTCGGTCGCCAACCCCCTACACACACCCTGCAACCTCCATCCTACTTCCCCGGACAAGAGGCCATGCTGCAGGGAAGAAAAAAAAAACCTTCACACCTCAGAGGCAAGGAACCTTCCAGATTTTGCCATTCCTTCGCTACACAGGAAATAACTAATAAGGTATCACCTAGACTCTGTTTTGTCCCTATAAAGATAGTTTAAAAGTAAACAGTTTAAAAGTAAACAGTTCATGCAACAATTTACAGTATTCCTCCCCCACAATATGCTCAGCAAAACAGCAAATGCTTTTTTCTTTAAGTTTTTATGAAAGCGCCTCACTTCTCCCAATGACAAAGTATGAAAAAAAAGTTTTCAAAAGGCTTTCAAACCACAAAAGAGTCGTTCAAGATGAGTGAAGCGATAGTCCCAGAATGCCAATTTGCAGCTTAGTAAGGAAGTTTGCTTGCTGCCGGGAGGTTTAGAGCGGCAATAGAGACGTGTTGTCATTGAGCTGCCTGAATTCATCTATGAAATTTCAGACGAAAACGGGGTGTGTGTGTGTGTGTGTGTGTGTGTGTGTGTGTGTGTGTGTGTGTGTGTGTGTGTGTGTGTGTGTGTGCTGTCAGTGGAGAGCGGGTCCTTCAGTGAACTGTGACAGCAGACTATAACATGAGCCTTCAGTTGAAGCCCCAGCCTGCAAGGTCTGCCCCTGCCCAGACACACTCATAATCACCCACGTGCAGACAAAAGGACGCACAATATAGCATAATGATGTATCCACCCACCTGCTTACAGACATATGGATAGAGACAAGCATAAGCATGCAACACAAAAACAGAAGCATGGGCATAGCACACATATATATACACTCATTATTCACAGAGTAACACACATACTGTACAGTATTCTTTATCTCCTTGCTGTCAGTCAGGCTCTTATTCTTGGTTCCAGCTGAGGACACTGATGTAATATATTTTTTAAACTGTATACGGTCAATCAAGTCTAGCAAGTCAAAATTCTTTAAGTGTTCATGCAAGAAAAGACACTGACTTTTCCTGCAGAGCTAAACTATTGGAGCTACAACAGGTTGGCTGGTATATTTCATGTAGTTAGGGTTAGGGTTAGGAATGTAATATATTAATTGATTGGTAAATTAACATTTTTATCAGTTGACTTACTTGTTTGTTGCCTTATTTAAAGAGCTCCTATTATGCTTTTTGGAGTGTGTTGTATAGGTTTTGGTGCATGTAAATGGTCTGCAAAGGTGTTCCCTCCAGAGGCAGTTTCTCCCCCACACACTCCCCTTTCTCCCTGAAAGGCCTACATTGGACTCCTTTGTTCACTTCATTAACAAAGTGACATAACTACGTAACACTTGTGCTGCTATTACCTAGCGCTTCAATACATTCTACGTGATATGCTAATGGTCGAGACATACTGTATGTAAGCGATTGACCGATCACAAACGAGCCAAATCAGGGCAGACTGGGCTCACGTTTCAGAGGGTCAAAAGAGGTGCTCCACCACAGGCAGTATGAGAAAAATAAAGATCTTTTTGAACATTAAAGCATGTAAACATGTTACAGTAGAGGCACAAATTACAAATACAGTATGAACCTGAAAATGTGTACAATAGGGCCCCTTTAAAAAATGTCCAAAATGTCCTTGCATGAAGTGTTTTGCTTGACATTTCAATGAGAACAATACTGTTTCCTATTCACAAAAATCAGGGTAGCAGAAATACTTTTTGTCTAACATTTAACATTGCTATGTCAGTTGCACTATACAGTACTACAGAAGGTACATACTGTATACATCACTGTGCCATCTCGCAGTATAAACAGGATTTCCCATGTTGATGCAGGGTACAGATTCATCATCATTTAGCTGACATGTGTACACGACTGTCATAAACGTGGCAGCTTCACAGCTACTTCACGCTTGGAATGCAATCCCTCAAAGTGAAGTCAGACTGTCGAAATACAGTATACAGGAAACAGCACGAACAATGCTTTATAAATGCTCTGTTAGGACGTGTAAACATTTTTACGCATTAATCAGTTCGAAAGCCCTTCGATGTTATGTACTATTATCACGCTGCATGACAGTATAGTTGCAAAATGTCACACAAAAAGCCAAAATGTGTAGTAATAAAACGCCAAATGATTTTAGAAATTTTAAAACTGTAGAAATTGACGTGTTATTCATAAGCCATTCCGTGATACCAAGCTGTCTTTTTGGAAATAATATTGAACAGGCAATGTAAAAGGAAATACTTTGCTGCAGTGAAAAAGAGTTGATGGAAAATGTACTTTTGTAGCATAGTGTTCAGAATAAATTAGAGAAAACAAAAACACAACATCTGCTACATGTATTCATTCTCTAAGCAGGTCCAAAATTAGTTTTTTTTAATGACCAAAACGCCATTATAAAGTGTGACGTGCGTCTTTCAGAGCAACATGATAAGTGTGTAAACAGAAACTGAAGTGTGTTTCAAATGGCTCAACGGCTCTTCAACACTACATAGAAAACAGCTGAAGAGCTCTAATGACTGAACTCTATTAACTCCATAAAATAACAGGTGGAACAACTGAAAATATATTAAAAACATGCTAAATAGAAAGTAAACAACCATGTAGAAGGTGAAAGCCAATCGTAGCTCTATGTTTCAAACATCCTGATGAATTGAGTACTGTTTTCTTCAGCTTTTGTGGGTTGAGGTTCTGCTGGTTTTATCACAGCCGTAACTCACTTCCCCCTACCTTTACCACCTTTCCTTTGCATAATGAAAAACACCAATGTCATTAGATACATTAGCCCTAATGATATAGAATAGAAGGACCTGTGAAGGAGCCACCACCTGCTCTGATACTCTTTTATACCCCCAATTCCCCTGCCTCCAACCCCTATGTCTGATGAGGTCATCATGTCATTACTACAATAATCCCATTAATGAAGTCCCATGCACTGAAATAACACCAGTTTGAAGCACCCACAGGGATGTCTTTAGCCGACATCTTTCATTTAGCTTTTCCTTAGCTGAGGGGGGAAAAAATAAATAAGTGATGGAGCAACACTGTTTATGCAAATCTAATTTCACTTGCGTCTTATGTCCTGCCACGCTTTCTTGGCAGCGCACAGCTGAGATTGCGGGACAAGTGACAGCGCAGAGGCTTAATATGACTGATAATGCGATTGAGCACAGTGTTTGTGGCGAGCACAAAGGGGGCACATGAATGTGAGAGGGAAAGTGTGAATGATCAGAAAGGACCAGCCTTCTTCTCCCGAGGCTCATACAGTAGACACATTAAAGCGTGTTGTACCTCCTGGGCAGAGTACAGTCTGCTGTGTGTGTGTGTGTGTGTGTGTGTGTGTGTGTGTGTGTGTGTGTGTAGATCACACACCATATGGAAGTCTTCAGTGGGTGAAGTCAGCTATTGTGCTGATGTGATGAATGAGTGTATCTGATGGATGGATGTCAACATGTGGTATATATTATATATATAGTGCCACTTTGGCTGTCTTTTCTCATTGTTTGCTACAAATCCTTTTGCTTTTAAACATCTGGCGAGTTAGCCTAGTTAAGAGTTAGAATTCTGATCATTCCATATTTTTTAGAATATTTGTGATTGATTAAATATCTTCTTTATCTCAATCACAAACAATCACAGCTTCCCATTTATGTCAACATTCTTTGTCCCTGTTTAAATTGGCTGTCTCCTGTTTCCAATGTTATCAGCAGATTTAATGGCCATTATCAGTTGTTATCTTGTGCATAGATTTGAGGTGATTAGGCCCTACTCTGTAGTTGGCTCAGTAGGCCATTATCATCTATTGCAAAGCTGGATCAACAAAGCAATTATTCAATGTGTTATTGCAGCCCGTCAGTGGTTGAAACAATTCAAAAGTCATGTAACTTATGAAACAAACTCACACAGGACTTTCACCAGATACAGCGCTTTGTGTCCTTTGCGAAAAACTCTCGCAAGACTGGCTACCCAACGACCCATCCTAATTTTCTGTTCGTGGTCAGTGCCTAACCTTAAGTATCTCGCCTAAGTTCAGAAAATCAAAGGTTATCGTCTGGCACGAAACTTTGGATATGTTCCTGCAACAAAAGCAAGGTCTGGTCGAGTCTATGGAAATATTTTGATTACAGTCTAAATGTAATAAAACCTGTGAGTCCAGAGTCAGGTTATCATTTTCTGTGAGGGCTTCAGAACAAGCGGCTCCTTCACCATATTCAGCCATTAGATCCTTTGGAATAACAAATGATTTTAGCATCTTTGAATTCATTTTCAATTAGTTTGACAATTTTGACTTTTTCTGTGACTTGGATTCTAGATTCTACAAATCTGTCTTTGGTCCCCTTCTGTCCAATCGCTTTTGCGCACCTTGCAGGTTGTGACAGATTGATCTGTCATTGGTCTGTTCAACGTGAAGTCTGATATGGCTCTCAACAAAGACACTGGAGGAATTTAAAAATAAAAATTCTGAATGTGACCATTTTGAGGGACAATAATACCTCATCTTGGAATCAGAATGATATCAATGTTTTTGACGCTTTCAATAGTTTGTTCAACTAATTAATGTAGATTTGTATTGCGTACAACTGTTCCTACTTCCAATCAACTATTATATAAGCCTTTCACTTTGTTATCAGATCATTATTCAGAAATATGTCTGGCCTATACTGTTTTGCATATATAAAAAAACAAAAACTACAAACATACAGTATAATTGCTTTGCTGTTTGGTTCAATACAAGGCATTTTTCTAGAACTATAAAAGCCTTGGACATAAAACAAAACCCTTAAGAAAGCAAATGGGCCATATAATGAGCCTGTATTGGATCTATAATTTACAAGTGAGCCTCCTGACGCCCACTCCAAGCTGTTGATTCTATCCAATCATCAAAGAGTTTCTAATTCAGTGTCTGTGAATCTGTGTATAAAGAGTTGCATTAAATGAACATCGAGAAGCGCACTTCGTATCGCGCCTTGCTGACGATCCAGGGCAGAACCACAACATCAAAGCGAAAATGTGTCACATGTCCACACGTTGGACGGATACCTCCACTCTGACAGAACCGCTGTCATTTCCAAAGCACAGCAGAGAGACCGAATCAAAAGGCAGAGACATCAAAAACCTGCCAAGAATTCCTTTTTTCCTCCTCATCATTTCATTCCATCCCCCCACCACTCCTAATCATCAACCGAGCGGATTAGCATGTCACTGCTGGGTATCCCACTATCCTTTAGAGGGGCCCCCAGACAATATTTTCCCCCTCTTTCTCTTCTTCTAGCGGGGAATCTGCCATTTCATCAGAGCGTGAAGGAGGCACCAGTCGGCTAACTTGATTGTACG